>NC_081398.1:4834990-4904990 GCF_030684315.1 Stegostoma tigrinum
TCGATTAATCTATCCCCATCTGCCAGCATTTGGCCCATATCCCTCTAAACCCTTCCTATCCATGTCCCCATCCAGATGCCTTTTAAATGCTGTAACTGTACCAGCCCCCACCACTTCCTCTGGCAGCCCATTCCACACGCCTACCACGCTCTGCGTGAAAAAGTTGCCCCTCAGGTCCCTTTTAAATCTTTCCCCCCTCACCTTAAACCTGTGCCCCTCTGGTTTGGGACTCCCCTACCCTGGGGAAAAGGACCTTGTCTATTCACCCAATCCATGCCCCTCACGGTTTTATAAACCTCTATAAGGTCCCCCCTCAGCCTCCGACACTCCAGGGAAAATAGCCCCAGCCTATTCAGTCTCTCCCTGTAGCTCAAAGCCTCCAACCCCGGCAGCATCCTTGTAAATCTTTTCTGAGCCCTTTCAAGTTTAACAACATCCTTCCTGTAGCAGGGAGACCAGGATTGAATGCAGTATTCCAAAAGTGGCCCTGACCAATGTCCTGTACGGCTGCAACATGGCCGTCCCAACTTCTACACTCAACACACTGACCAATAAAGGGGAGCGCCCCAAACACCTTCCTCACCGCCCTGTCTACCTGCGACTCCACTTTCAAGGAACTATGAGCCTGCGTTCCCCCCCCCCAAAAGGTCTGTTTGTTCAGCAACACACATTTATCTAAATCGAACTCCATCTGCCACACCTCAGTCCATCGGCCCATCTGATCAAGGTCCTGCTGTCCTCTGAGATAACCTTCATCGCTGTCCCCTACGCCTCCAATCTTACTGTCATCTGTAAAATGACTGATGCTTCCTCCTCCATGCATGGCCTATGTTTAGCTTATGTTCAGTTTCTGAATGCATCTCTTGAGCTCGGGGCGCCTCCTGGTCAGAAAGACGGACAACGGGAAAGATTTGTGCCTGTCGGAGCTGCTCGTTTTCTTTTTGGGTATTTTCAATATTGGAGCTGATTTCCTGGAATTCCAAACTCGCAGTTATTTACTGGCTGATAAGGCATTGCATCGTTTTGGAACTTTGGGGAAAAATAAAATTATGAATGGAGGAAGACAGACAACGGAATGAGCTGCCAGGGGAAGTGGTGGAGGCTGGGACAATTACAGCATTTAAAAGGCATCCAGGTGGCCACATGAATAGGAAGGGTTTAGAGGGATAGGGGACAAATGCTGGCAAGTGGGTCTAGATTAATCTAAGATATGTGCTCAGTACGGATGGTTTGGGCCGAAGGCTCTGTTTCTGAGCTGTGAATCTCTATGACTCTATGACATGCCCCTTTCGACCTCCCTGGGCAGCCTGGGTTGGAAATGGATGGAACCTTACAGGGAGTGAACGTAGACATGGCTACAGCGTTTTTTCTCTTTCCCAAATCGTCGTTCCACAGAAACTGGGAGACATAAAAAGGAATAAAGTTTGCGTTTGTTGAAAGGACCCCCTTGTATTGTTCGAAGGGGCATTTGAATTCTAACTGGTGTTTTTTGTGGTTGAGATAACACAGTGGCAAATTCAGAAACGCCTTCTTCACTCTCCTGTCTACCTGTGACTCCATTTTCAAGCAACTCTGAACCTGCACCCCAAGTTCTTTATGTTTGGCAACACTCCCCAGGACCTCACCATGAAGTGTATAAGCCTGGTTTGCCTTTCCAAAATGCAACATCTCACATTTATTTAAATTAAGCTCCGTCTGCCCTTCCTCGGCCCATCTGATCAAGGATCTGTTGAGATAAACTTCCGTCGCTGTCCCGTATATCACCAATTTTGGTGTCACCTGCAAAGCTACTAACTATTCGTCCTAAACTCACACCTCCCAGTGTTTTTACGCACTTAGAAAGACAAATTAATCTTCTTTATTAAATATGTCATGTTGTAATGAGATGGTAGTTGAAGCTAATAATTTGCTGAACACTGGAAAGAGAGGCAATTTCCTGTTTCCTAAGATTGAGAGCGATTAGGGAGAAAGGAAGTGAAGGAGCAGATGCTTAGAGTGACAGAGATGGAGAGAGGAAGGGAGAGAGAGGGAGGAAAAGAAAGACAGAAAGAGACAGACAGAAGCAGAGAGGGAGACAGAGATAGACAGTTGGAGAAAGTGAGAGAGAGAGGGATAGAGAGAGAGACAGAGAAAGGGAGAGAGAGACGGAGAAAGGGAGAGAGACAGAGAGAGAAAAACAAAGATTATGGGACAGAACAGATATAAATATCATGAGATAGTGTGTGAAAGAGAGGGAAAAAGAGGGAGGGACAGGTAGTCAAGACTGAGAGGAAGATGAGAGTCAGGGAGCTGCAAAAACATAGAGAGAGAGAGTGAGAGAGAGAATTGACGGCGAATTAGAGGGAGACAGAAGAAGAAAACAGAGTCAGAAAAAGGAAGCAGGGTATGTGACAGAGACAGGCTCCAAAGGAAAGTGAAAGACAAATACGGTGTGAGAGAGAAGAGGGAATGAAGAGACAGAGAAATGGAGAGGAATACAATGTGTGAGAAATCAATTATTTATTCACTGAAAGCCAGCAATCTGTAGAGATCGTAACATTTAGAGTTACAACAACAGATCAGAACCCCAAAGTATTTATAGATCATTTTGAAAAAAAGCTTTTAATTTCAAAAGTTACCTTTTTCTTCAAATAAAAGACTAAACAGAAGGGAAACAATGTGTAGATACAAATCCAGTGACAATTGATGAACATAATGAAATTTTGCACCCGTAACACATCAGAAAAATTTTAGAGAGAAGCTTTGTGGGTCTTTGTCAGAAAGTCAACTTGTGCACACCCTTTGGGAATATATAACAGAAAAGAGTTCAAACTTGCTGGCAGCATTAGTCTGTGTGAGTTATTGGCCAGATGTCCTATTATGTGAGAGGGCCTGCTTTGGGAATCAGGCAGTTCTAAACGCCCTTGCACTGCAGGTAGAACAAGGTAGAGGGAACACACACTGTCTCTCTCACTCCGAAGGCTGGAATTTGTTCGCTGTTGAGAAGCATGAGAGTGAATAGAATTTCCACCGAACTGCAAAACCAGAACTCTCAATATGGGCTGCTGAGCTGCCAGCGTGAATTCTATCCCTGCGGGATCGAGCATGAGCAGTTCCGGGACGGCTGATGGTTCGGAAAAACGTATGTCTTTTCGGACTCTTTTCCCGGTTCAACTCTGCCGGCGTTCTCTGCGCCGTTAACATTTCTCCCCGCTTAGTGAGGGATAAACTCACTCTCTGCGAAATTCAAGAGAACGCAGTTCAATTTTGCAATTTAAATTCATTTGGATCTGGGATAAGGTATCCAAAAATAATTCTTTTGGCACCAACCTTGTTGTGTCTGATTCAGGAGCTGTGAGAATAACGAAGTGGAACATAGAGCACTCCACTCCTCACCCAGCAGGTAGGGCGTAGAGTCGTCAGGAAGATACTTGGGCAAATAGCTGGGGAATTGTGGAATAGGGAAGTGGTTGTGTTTGGAGATATCAATGGTTACAAATTGTCTCCATGCCATATGTCAGACATTGATCCAGAGATGCCAGATCTCGCTGGGCCCAGCATTTATTGCCCTGTCCCTAATTGCCCCTTGTGAAGGTGGGGGTGAGCTGCCTCCTTGAACTGCTGCAGTCCCGTGTGGTGTAGGGACCCCCACACAGTGCTCTGAGGGTAGGACTTCCGGGATTTTGGCCCAGCGACACTGACGGAACGGCCGATATACTTCCAAGTCAGGATGGGGGGTGTTTTGGAGGGGAATGTGCAGCGGGGTGGTGTTCCCATGTATCTGCTGCCCTACAAGATGGAAGTGGTCGTGGGTTCGGGAAGGCGCTGTCTGAGGATCTTCGGTGAGTCGTTGCGGAGCATCTTGGGGATGGTATGCACCGCTTTGTCTGAGCATCGGAGGGGGAGGGAGTGGGAACGACCATAAAGGCAGGCCATTCAGCCCGTCACGTCCCCACTGCCATTGGCCCATGTATTTCAGCAGTGAGGCGAGGCGCCGGAGGGTGAGGTGACAGAGGAGCTGTGCGAATGCAGGGAGAAGCGAAGCGTTTTGGTGGCAAGCAGAGAGTGCGAACGAATTCCAGAAACGTCAGCAGGCCGGCTTTATTCTGCGCTACGACACAAGTGAGATTCTGACAAATTCCCCGAGTTAGAGATCTGGGAACCTCACTGTTGGAAAGAAGTGAGCTGAGAGGTATCTGTCCAAGAAGGATGAGGACTGGGGTTCGGGGATGGCGTTGTTGCATCTCACCAGAGATTCTGACAGTAACCAGCCCCCGTCACATCTTGGTGGGGGGGGGGTGCAGACACCCCGCCGTAGCTTCTAATTCAGCGATTCCTCATCCAGCTGTTTCTTCCAGCTGTATCGCCTACAACCTGCAACAACATTCAGCACACAGCATGACCCACTGAGCCCTCGCATAGGACCCGACCGGACCCTTTATCCAGTAAAACCACACCCAGGGTTCCCGTGGGCCACAGGGACAGCTTTGCTCACTGTTACAGAGCATCATGGGAACCAGAATGGAGCTGTGGCCGGCAATTGTGTCCCCGTTAGTGTTTAACGCAAGATACCATCCTGGGGACGGCTCATCAATACCGTGGGGAGAGGGCAAATATGCCCTTGGGCAAGGGATTATTGTTCAAAACAGCTGATGGGGAGCTGGGAGATTTCTAATGACGCAGAGAGGGCCCCTGATCCTGACACTGACCCTGGCCCTAACCTTAACCCTGACCCTAACCCTGACAGCGACCCCAACCTTCACCCTAGGCCCAACCCTGACCCTAAGCCTAACCCCAACCCTGACCCTAACCCTAACCCTGACAGCGACCCCAACCTTCACCCTAGGCCCAACCCTGACCCCAACACTAACCCCGGCCCTAACTCTAACCTTAACCCTGACCCTAACCCTGACAGCGACCCCAACCTTCACCCTAGGCCCAACCCTGACACTAAACCTAACCCCAACCCTGACCCTAACACTAACCCCGGCCCTAACTCTAACCTTAACCCTGACCCTAACCCTGACAGCGACCCCAACCTTCACCCTAGGCCCAACCCTGACCCTAAGCCTAATCTCAACCCTGACCCTAAGCCTAACCCCAACCCTGACTCTAAGCCTAACCCCAACCCTGATCCTAACACTAACCCTGGCTCTAACTCTAACCTTAACCCTGACCTTAACTGTAAGGCTAATCCTACCCAAATACTAAAGTTAATCTAAATGCTAACCCTAAACTCTGATCCTGACCCGAGCCTGAAAACCTGACCTTAAATCTGGACCCTAACCACAGTCGCACGGTGTCTCAGTGGTTAGCACTGCCGCCTCACGGTGCCAGGGACTTGGGATTGATTCCCACCCTCGGGCGTCTGTCTGTGTGGAGTTTGCACATTCTCCCCGTGTCTGCGTGGGTTTCCTCCAGGTGCTCGGGTTTCCTCCCACAGTCCAAAGATGTGTGGGTTAGGGTGGATTGGCCATGCTAAATTGTCCCACAGTGCCCAGGGATGTGTGGGTTAGGGTGCGTTGGCCGTGCTAAATTGTCCCGTAGTGCCCAGGGATGTGCGGGTTAGGGTGGATTGGCCGTGCTAAATTGTCCCGTAGTGCCCAGGGATGTGCGGGTTAGGGTGGATTGGCCGTGCTAAATTGTCCCGTAGTGCCCAGGGATGTGCAGGTTAGGGTGGATTGGCCGTGCTAAATTGCCCCATAGTGCGCAGGGATGTGCGGGTTAGGGTGGATTGGCCGTGCTAAATTGTCCCATAGTGCCCAGGGATGTGCGGGTTAGGGTGGGTTGGCTGTGCTAAATTGTCCCACAGTGCCCAGGGATGTGCGGGTTAGGGTCGGTTGGCCGTGCTAAATTGTCCCGTAGTGCCCAGGGATGTGTGGGTTAGGGTGGATTGGCCGTGGGATAGTTGGGGATATTGGGTGGGGGTGTGGATTGGGTTCGGATTTTCTTTGGAGGGTCAGTGCGAGCTGGATGGGTCTACTTCCATACTGTAGGGGATTCCAGCCCTGACTCTAACACTAACCCTCTCCAAAGGGCTTCAAATGGGGGATACCCCTTGATTCTGATCTGTAAGACCCTCCCATAGTCCTCTCAGCATCCAGCCTGTCATCTCAGGATCTTTGGCCTCTTGAGAGGGTCATTGTAGTGATTTGGAGCCTGGTGTATCCCAGACTGAGGGCTCTTAACCCAGTCCAATCAGGGAGCGCTGGTTGACAGGTAGAAACAGGAGGGTCAGGAGTTCTGCTCACTCTGAGGGTGCTAGGTCAATGCCAAGGGCTCTTGAGGGGCGAAGGTGAGGGATTTCCACCACCTGTCAATCTTTTACAATCTGTAGGATACAGGAATAAATGGTCCAATTTTATTTTCACAACCCATTGGGACGAACATTCTCCTCAACAGGAATATTGTCGATGGGAGGCCAAAATCATGCTCAGGATGATGAGCCTAAAGCTGCTGTTCATTTTTTCCAGAAATAGAGAACAGGAGAGGCCATTCAGGCCGCCATGCCAGTTCAGGTAGTCAATATGATGGACCATCCAACATGGTGTTCTATATTACACACCCCTCCAATAAAGGCCAATTTTTCATCATTTCTCACACCATCACCAGGCTTCCGGGGTTCATCGACATAACTTCATCTACGCAGCTCACCATAACTGCAGAGATCCACTTCTCTCTCCCTCTCTCCCCTTTTCTCCTCTCTCCTTCTCGCTCTCTCCCTGTTTCACTCGCTCTCTCTCCCCCCTCTCTCTCGCTCTCTCTCTCCCCCTCTCTTTCTCCCCTCTCTCCCTTTTTCTCCTTCTCTCTCCCTCTGTCTGTTCGTCTCTCTCACTCTTTCTCCCCCCCTCTCTCTTGCTCTCCCTCGTGCTCCCTCCCCATCTCTCTCCCTTGCTCTTGCTCTTTCGCTCCATCTCACTCCCTCTCTCTTGCTCTCTCCCCCCCAACTCTCCCTTTCTCTCTCTCTCCCTCTCTCTCACTCTCTCTACCCCTCTCTCCCGCTCCCTCGCTCTCTCCCAATTCCTCTACCCCGCTCTCTTCCTCCCTCCCTCCCTCCTTCTCTCTGTCTCTCTGGGGTAGGGGTCAGCCCCAAGGGAACTCCCCCCAGAAAGTCTCACCTTTTCTATTCAGGGTGCAGTATAAGGAGATGCCCATCAGGAGGGTCACCAAACTGATGAAGAAAACAGCGACAATGATGTTGACCCTTGTGCCTTCAGCTGCGGCCTGCAGGGTCGTGAAGTTCCCCAGGCCATTCCCTGCTGGCCCCGCGTACCTCAAACCGTCAGGGACCCCGAACTCTGAGAAAGAAATGGTGTTGCTGAGTGGAGCCTATGTTGAAACAGGAGAAGACCTCTGGACATTACCCAATCATCTCCATCGCTCATTCTCCACATTTCTCTCTCGCTTTTCACCTGCAGCGCAGGGGTGCTTAGATCATCAACTCGCTGACTGCCGCAGTCTGTGTGTGAGTAAACCCAGGGAACCACACATGCTGGGGGTGGGGTCGGGGTTTTGCAGGGAGGGGACGGTTCGGGAAAGCAAATGGAGATCTCAGCGGGTCCGAGGAAAGGCGTGAAGTGTTTCTCTCTGCAGACCCGCTGTGTTTCCCTCCGGCGATTCCTGCTTTGGGGCCGCTGCACGTGTCTCGTTGTGGCCCAGAGACGGGCGCTATCGAAATGCTGAAGCCACCCACCACTCCCGGCTTCTCCTGATGTCATGGAGGAGTGCGAAGGTTTAACAGAGCGGGATTTTGAACAGAGCGATGAGTTTGAAAGGGTTTGGTGGATTTTCGTGGATCTCAGCGAGCCGGGGAGCCAGTTGACCCCAGCCCCGGGAGCCAGGCTCCTGTTCCAATGTGTCCTCACCTCCAACTCCGACAGGGACAGAACTCCCTGCACTAGGGGTAACTTAAAGACAGTAAGAACTGCAGATGCTGGAGTTTGAAATAACAGCCAGTTGTGTAGCTGGGGGAACACAGCAGGATCAGGGAAAGCTGACGTTTCAACTCTGGGCCCTTCTCCAGAAAAATTTAATCCTGTTTCTAACCATCTGTGCCTTTCAGGGCAGCTTCTGCCTGTGACAGAGAGCGAGCAGGGAGCTGGGAGAGATTAGATAGCTCCTCCATCAGACTGAGCTAACGATACCTCGCACACTCTCTCTCTCACCCTGCTGGGGTGGGTCAGGGGGTCGGTGGGGGTGGAAAGTCACTCACTCCCCAGGGGTCTGGAGACAATTCCTCAGCTCTGTCTCTCAGGGAATGGTTTCTGGTGCCTGAGGACGAGGGTCAGGGTGAGGCGGAGGCTCAGTGAGGGCTGTGACGGTTAGGGTTAGGGTGAGAGGATGAGGATGAGGGTTAGGGTCGATGGGGGTGAGAGTTAGGGTTAGGGTGAGGGTTGTGAAGGTGAGGGCCAGTGAGGGTGAGGAGAGGGACAGTGAGGGTGAGGGTTAGTGAGGGTCAGTGAGGGTGAGAGACAGAGGGTTAAGTTGGGTTAGGGTTAGTGCTTGGATTAGGGTTAGGGTCGGGGTCAGGGTTAGGGATAGGGTTAGGATTAGGGTCAGGGTTAGGGTGAGGATCAGGGTCAGGGTCAGGGTTAGGGTAAGGGTCAGGGTCAGGGTTAGGGATAGGGCTAGGTTTAGGATCAGGGTCAGGGTCAGGGTTAGGCTTGGGTTAGGGTCAGGCGCAGGGTTAGGGTTGGGTTAAGGTTAGTTAGGGTTTGGGTTAGGGTTAGGGTTATGGTTAGAGTTAGGGATAGGGTCAGGGTGACAGTGGTTCAAGTGTCCCTGGAGGACATGAGTGACTTGGGGCTTTGGTGCGTTTGTGCATCACGGACTTGACTGTTACAATCGCCACGTCCATCCAGGCGGATCCTCCAAGTGTGAGATCTTGCTGTGTGCAGACTGTGCTGGCAGAAGGCAGGCCCCTATCGGCCATACGCGCTGCCATGGTGAGGAGGAGGGCCCTTCAGAAATGTACCCTCCTCTGGGCACCGCTCCTCATGAAGTGCAGTGTCTTTCAGCGGTCACCCCAGGGGAACCGAGGGTCTGGGAGGAGGAGTGCAGAGGAGGCAGGGAGAGGGGAAGGGATGCCTCCCCCCTCCCAAAACCCCTTCCCTATGCTCCCCCTCCATCCAGGGACACCATCTCTCCATTGACGCTGACATGCCCCAGAGGCCTACTACAGGGAGGTGAGACCGAGGCCTGCACCCAGGCTGATGTCTCTGTGGAGACGAGACTGGGGCCTAATGATAGTCTCCGTGGAGACGAGACTGGGGCCTACCCAGGCTAAAAGTCTCCATGGAGACAAGACCGAGGCCTACCTGCTTCTGTCAGGCCAACCAAAATCCAGGCAGCGGGCAGTAACGTGTGGAGTTGCATGTCCTTCAGGCCTCTCTTCTCGCCACGCGACGACGTCCCCAGGGGCCGGGGTGGGGGGTGTTTGGTTAGGAAAGAGTGAGGGGGTTGCTGTTACGTCCCTTGGTCCGTCCGTTCGGAGAGGGGGAGGTGGGGTGCGGTTGCGGAAGTTTGCGGTGTGAGTTTCTGAATCCCGAGTCTGGCGGGCCGACGCGGTGTCTCCCAGCCGGTCCCGATATCCTGCTCGATCTGTGGTGCCGGGAAACGTAATTACAGGCTGGGAGGGGAAAAAAAAATTACAACGCAGGCAGGAAATGCTGGTCTTTCAAGTTCTGAGGTTTTCTGTGGAGGGGCGGAGGTAGCGAGAGAGAGAGAGAGAGAGAGACAGGGAGAGACGTGCTATTAAAGCTTTGTTTTTGTTGCTTTGTAATGAGAGCCAGCCATCCAATAGTTCCTGAAGAGCTCCAGGGTTAGAAAGGGAGGTGCTAGGGGGAGAATGATAGGGATAATTGTGGTTAATGATCCGCTCTCCTCACTGATGACCTGCGGAAAATGGAGGGCGATGGTCAAAGATAATGGGAACTGCAGATGCTGGCGAATCCAAGATAGCAAAGTGTGGAGGTGGATGAGCACAGCAGGCCCAGCAGCATCTCAGGAGCACAAAAGCTGACATTTTGGGCCTAGACCCTTCATCAGAGAGGGGGATGGGGAGAGGGTTCTGGAATAAATAGGGAGAGAGGGGGAGGCGGACCGAAGATGGAGAGAAAAGAAGATAGGTGGAGAGGAGAGTACAGGTGGGGAGGTAGGGAGGGGATAGGTCAGTCCAGGGAAGATGGACAGGTCAAGGAGGTGGGATGAGGTTAGTAGGTAGGAAATGGAGGTGCGGCTTGGGGTGGGAGGAAGGGATGGGTGAGAGGAAGAACCGGTTAGGGAGGCAGAGACAGGTTGGGCTGGTTTTGGGATGCAGTGGGTGGGGGGGGGGAAGAGCTGGGCTGGTTGTGTGGTGCAGTGGGGGGAGGGGACGAACTGGGCTGGTTTTGGGATGCTGTGGGGGGAGGGGGAGATTTTGAAGCTGGTGAAGTCCACATTGATACCTTTGGGCTGCAGGGTTCCCAGGCGGAATATGAGTTGCTGTTCCTGCAACCTTCGGGTGGCATCATTGTGGCACTGCAGGAGGCCCATGATGGACATGTCATCTAGAGAATGGGAGGGGGAGTGGAAATGGTTTGCGACTGGGAGGTGCAGTTGTTTGTTGCGAACCGAGCGGAGGTGTTCTGCAAAGCGGTCCCCAAGCCTCCGCTTGGTTTCCCCAATGTAGAGGATGCCACACCGGGTAAAATGGATACAGTATACCACATTGGCAGATGCGCAGGTGAACCTCTGCTTAATATGGAAAGTCATCTTGGGGCCTGGGATAGGGGTGAGGGAGGAGGTGTGGGGGCAAGTGTAGCATTTCCTGCGGTTGCAGGGGAAGGTGCCGGGTGTGGTGGGGTTGGAGGGCAGTATGGAGCGAACAAGGGAGTCACGGAGAGAGTGGTCTCTCCGGAAAGCAGACAGCGGAGGGGATGGAAAAATGTCTTGGGTGGTGGGGTCGGATTGTAGATGGCGGAAGTGTCGGAGGATGATGTGTTGTATCCGGAGGTTGGTGGGGTGGTGTGTGAGAATGAGGGGGGATCCTCTTTGGGCGGTTGTGGCGGGGGCGGGGTGTGAGGGATGTGTTGCGGGAAATGCGGGAGACGCGGTCAAGGGCGTTCTCGACCATTGCGGGGGGAAAGTTGCGGCCCTTGAAGAATGAGGACATCTGGGGTGTGCGGGAGTGGAATGCCTCATCGTGGGAGCAGATGCGGCGGAGGCGGAGGAATTGGGAATAGGGGATGGAATTTTTGCAGGAGGATGGGTGGGAGGAGGTGTATTCTAGGTAGCTGCGGGAGTCGGTGGGCTTGAAATGGACATCAGTTTCTAGCTGGTTGCCTGAGATGGAGACTGAGAGGTCCAGGAAGGTGAGGGATGTGCTGGAGATGGCCCAGGTGAACTGAAGGTTGGGGTGGAAGGTGTTGGTGAAATGGATGAACTGTTCGAGCTCCTCTGGGGAGCAAGAGGCGGCGCCGATACAGTCATCAATGTACCGGAGGAAGAGGTGGGGTTTGGGGCCTGTGTAGGTGCGGGAGAGGGACTGTTCCACGTAACCTACAAAGAGGCAGGCATAGCTGGGGACAATGGTCATCTTGTTGGGGACCCTGCTCCTGCCGAAGCCACTTCTTTTCATTGCAAACTTGTGGCTCCAATGGAGTCTCTGGCTGGGCCCCGCCTTTATTGCCCCATCCCGAATTGCCCCTGGAGAAGGTGGGGGGTGGATACGCTGCCTTCTTGAGCCCCTGCAGTTCCATGTGGTGTAGGGACACCCCGTAAGGGAAGATTCTGACCCAGTGACACTGGAGGAACGGCCGATATATTTCCAAGTCGGGATGGGGAGGTGCTCGGAGGGGAATGTGCAGGGGGGTGGTGTTCCCCTGTACATGCTGCCCCTTGTCCTTCTGGATGGAAGTGGGTCGTGGGTTTGGAAGGTGCTGCCTGAGGGTCTTTGGTGAGTTTCTGCAGAGCATCTTGTAGATGGTACACACTGCTGCGACTGAGCATCAGTGGGTGGGGGGTGCAGGGTTGTCTGTGCCAATCGAGCCGGGGGGGGGCTGCCTTGTCCTGGAGGGTGTCGAGCTTCCTGAGTGTTGTTGGAGCTGCCCCCATCCAGGGTAAAGTGGGGGGTATTCCCTCACCCTCCTGACCTGTCGATGGTGGGACGGGGGGTGGGGGGGTAGTCAGGAGGGGAGTTACTCGCTGCAGGATTCCCAGCCTCTCACCTGCTCTTGTAGCCGCTGTGTTTATGTGGTGGGTCCAGGTGAGTTTCTGGTCAATGGTAACTCCCAGGATGTTGATAGTGGGGGGATTCAGTGACGGTTACACCGTTGAATGTCCAGGAGACAGTGGTTAGATTGTCTCTTATGGGTGATGGTCACAGCCTGGCATTTGTGTGGCACAAATTTCACTTGTCACCCCAAACCTGGGCATTGTCCATACATTGCTGCATTTGGACACGGACGGCTTCTGTATCTGAGGAGTCATGAACTTTAACTTGAGGCTGACTGTTATGTGACTTTATTTGGTAAAATGTTGAGTCAGAAGACACGACAGTGTGAGGCAGATGGAAGAAGGCATTGGGCCAATTAAAGGGCCAACAGCATTGACCCCCACCCTGACAGTGCCTGCTCCCTCGACGCTGACCCTCCGACAGAGGCCGCTCCCTCAGCACTGACCCACCGACAGTGTCCGCTCCCTCGGCACTGACCCTCCGACAGTGCCCGCTCCCTCAGCACTGACCCTCCAACAGTGTCCGCTCCCTCGGCGCTGACCCTCCGACAGTGTCCGCTCCCTCGGCGTTGACCCTCCGACAGTGCCCGCTCCCTCAGCACTGACCCCCTAACAGTGCCCATTCCCTCAGCACTGACACTCCGACAGTTCCCGCTCCCTCGGCGCTGATCCTCCAACAGTGCCCGCTCCCTCAGCACTGATCCTCCGACAGTGTCCGCTCCCTCAGCACTGACCCTCCAACAGTGCCCGCTCCCTGAGCACTGACCCTCCGACAGTGATTGCTCCTTGGCGCTGACCCTCCGACAGTGTCCGCTCCCTCGGCGCTGACCCTCCGACAGTGCCCACTCCCTCAGCGCTGACCCTCCGACAGTGCCTGCTCCCTCAGCACTGACCCTCCGACAGTGTCTGCTCCCTCAGCACTGACCCTCCGACAGTGATTGCTCCTCGGCGCTGACCCTCCGATAGTGTCCGCTCCCTCGGCACTGACCCTCCGACAGTGCCCACTCCCTCAGCGCTGACCCTCCGACAGTGCCTGCTCCCTCAGCACTGACCGTCCGACAGTTTCCGCTCCCTCAGCACTGACCCTCCGACAGTGTCTGCTCCCTCAGCACTGACCCTCCGACAGTGCCCGCTCCCTCAGCACTGACCCTCCAACAGTGTCCGCTCCCTCGGCGCTGACCCTCCGACAGTGCCCGCTCCCTCGGCGCTGACCCTCCGACAGTGCGGCGCTCCCTCAGCACTGACCCTCTGACAGTGCAGCGCTTTCTCAGCGCTGTCCCTCGAACAGTGCCCACTTCCTGAGCGCTGACCCTCCGACAGTGCCTGCTCCCTCAGCACTGACCCTCTGACAGTGTCTGCTCCCTCAGCACTGACCCTCCGACAGTGCCCGCTCCCTCAGCACTGACCCTCCGACAGTGTCCGCTCCCTCAGCACTGACACTCCAACAGTGCCCGCTCCCTCAGCACTGACCGTCCGACAGTGCCCGCTCCCTCAGCACTGACCCTCCAACAGCGCCTGCTCCTTCAGCACTGACCCTCCGACATTGCCCGCTCCCTCAGCGCTGACCCTCCGACAGTGCCCTCTCCCTCAGCACTGACCCTCCGACTCCCTCAGTGACGAATAACTTGACACAATTTGATTTCGTTATTGTCACGTCTACGTTGTACAAAATGTGAGGAAAAGTGTTGACAGTCTGTAAAACACAGAAAAATAAGCAGAAACGTAGAACCGAAATGCAGAGAAATCAACGAATCGAGTGTGTGACAGGAATGCCCTTGCTGTTATAAGTGCTCCTTCATGCCCTGTGGCATTTCTCTCTGGCAGCCAACTGCGACCAAATTAACTTTTTTGGAAAGTCCCTGAGATTTGTAGAGAGTCCCTAAATTCTGAAGCATGTGTCCCTGCCAGCTCATCGGATTGTTGATCTGGGAGATGCAATTGGTCCTGGTGAAGTAGAAATCTGCAATCCCAGATGAAGTCATACATAACCAGCTTCTTCCTTACGCAGATAACAAAGAGTGGAGCTGGATGAACACAGCAGGCCAAGCAGCATCTCAGGAGCACAAAAGCTGACGTTTCGGGCCTAGACCCTTCATCAGAAAAAGAGGATGGGGTGAGGGTTCTGGAATAAATAGGGAGAGAGGGGGAGGCGGACTGAAGATGGATAGAGGAGAAGATAGGTGGAGAGGTGAGTGTAGGTGGGGAGGTGATAGGTCAGTCCGGAGAGGACGGACAAGTCAAGGAGGTGGGATGAGGTTGGTAGGTGGGAAATGGAGGTGCGGCTTGAGGTGGGAGGAGGTGATAGGTAAGAGAAAGAACAGGTTAGGGAGGCGGGGACGAGCTGGGCTGGTTCATCCCCTTCCCGCACTGCATCCCAAAACCAGCCCAGCTCGTCCCCTCTCCCACTGCATCCCAAAACCAGCCCATCTCGTCCCCTCCTCCCTAACCTGATCTTCCTCTCACCTATCCCCTCCTCCCACCTCAAGCCGCACCTCCATTTCCCACCTACCAACCTCATCCTGCCTCCTTGACCTGTCCGTCCTCCCCGGGCTGACCTATCACCTCCCCACCCATACTCTCCACTCCACCTATTTTCTCCTCTATCCATCTTCGGTCCGCCTCCCCGTCTCTCCCTATTTATTCCAGAACCCTCACCCCATTACCCTCTCTGATGAAGGGCCTAGGCCCGAAACGTCAGCTTTTGTGCTCCTGAGATGCTGCTTGGCCTGCTGTGTTCATCCGGCCCCAGACTTTGTTACCTCGGATTCTCCATTATCTACAGTTAGTATTATCTCATTCTCCCTTACACAGCTGACTCAGAAATGTTTTGGAAAGGTAGATGTTGAGTTGAGGAGCAGATTTGGTGGGACACGCTCTCATTCAAGCCCAGCTCGGCTGCTCTGTCCCAGCAGCCTCTTCCTTCGGAGATCCAGGGATGTTGGAGTCTGAAAGTTTGTGACGTCTCCTTCTGGAGTTGGCATGTTGGGTGTGGAGCATGGATCTGAGAAGGTTGGGGGAGGGGGTTATGCTGAGCCCAGACTGCAGAAGCTAAAGGCTGGAGGGATGTCAAACCCAGACAGACCAGCTGACATTTCTCCCTCTCTAAGCCCTGGTAGCGATCTGTGGCAAATGCCCACTCTCCACCCCCCTCCCTCCATCTGGATTCAGGGCGATACCCACGTGTTCTCAAATGATATCAGAGATAATGGGGACTGCAGATGCTGGAGATTCCAAGATAATAAAATGTGAGGCTGGATGAACACAGCAGGCCAAGCAGCATCTCAGGAGCACAAAAGCTGACGTTTCGGGCCTAGAGGGGTCGTTTTGAAAATACCCACCCCCATCAGAATCGCTAATGCCCTTTTCAGGGGGCAAGGCTGTACCCCCCACCTTTACCTGTCCGGGCCTGACGTGAGACTTGGGATTACGATATTGACCGTTTTCTGCCCCTCAGAAATGGCCCAGAGAGGCAAACAGTTCAAGGGGCAATGAGGGACATGTGATAGATATTAGCCCAGCTGGCTCAGGCCCATGTCCAAAGATATAGCTTCTGCCCTTCTCTCGCTCTCTCTCTCTCTGTCTGTCACTCTGTCTCTTTCTCGCTCTCTGTCTGTCTCTCTCACTGTCTGTGTGTCTGTCTCTCTCTCTGAGTGTCTGTGTCTCTCTCTCTTTCTCTCTCTCTCTGTCTCTTTCTCTCTCTCTGTCTGTCTCTCTCTGTTTCTCTCTCACTGCCTATCTGTCAGTCTGTCTGACTGTCTTCTCTCTCTCTCTCTCTCTCTCTCTGTCTGCCTCTCTCTTTCTCTCTCTCTCTCTTTGTCTGTCTGTCACTCTCTCTCTCTCTCTTTCAGGCAGTCTCCCTTTCGCACAGTGTCTCTGTCACAGTCGTTCTCTCTCTCGCAGTTTCCCTCTTTCTCCCCCTTTCCCTCCCACCCATCTCTCACTCAGTCTCTGTCTCTCTCGCTCAGTCTTTGTCTCTCACACAATCTCTCTCTCTCTCACACAGTCTCTCTCACTCAGTCAGTCTCTGTCTCTCACACAGTCTCTCTTTCTCACACAATCTCTCTCGCTCACAGTCTCTCTCTCACACAGTCTCTCCCTCTCCCTCTCGCAGGGAAGGTCCACTCTGCTCAGTTGGCGAATAGTTCTTGAATTGCTGGAGCCCATTGAACCCATGGTGTCTCTGCGAGGGCAACTCCCCTTCATGGCCAGTTCTGTGTGCACCGGCTGTATGTTGTACACTGTCTCTCAGGCCCTCAGTCTCAGCCAGCACATGGTCAGGATCACGGTCAGGGTCAGGGTCAGGGCCAGGGTCAGGGCCAGGGTCACAGTCAGGGTCAGGGACACATACAGGCTCAGGGTGTGGGGTTTTAGGATCAGATCAGATCACGGTCAGGGTCAGGGTCACAGTCAGGGTCAGGGTTAGGCTCAGGGTCAGGGTCACAGTCAGGGTCAGGGTTAGGCTCAGGGTCAGGGTCACAGTCAGGGTCAGGGTTAGGCTCAGGGTCAGGGTCACAGTCAGGGTGTGGGGATTTAGCGTTAGGGTCAGTGTGAAGGTCAGGGTCAGGGTCAGAGTCAGGGTCAGGGACACGTACAGGCTCAGGGTGTGGGGTTTTAGGGTCAGGTCAGATCACGGTCAGGGTCAGGGTAAAGGTCAGGGATCTGTTTAGGGTTAAAGTTAGGGTTAGGGTTAGGGATAGCGTAAGGGTCAGGGTCAGAGGTTGGGTTAAGGTTAAGGTTAGGCTTAAGGCTAGGGTTAGGGTTAGGGTTCGGGTTAGCATTAAGTTTAGGGTTAGGGTTAGGTATAGCACCAGGCTTTACTCTTCAGGATCCTAGCTTTGTGATCGGGTTCGTGTCAGGGTTGGGGTTAGGGCTAGGGTTAGGGTCAGGGTCAGTGTCAGGGTCAGGGTTATGGTTAAAGTTTGGGTTAGGGTGAGGCTCAGTGTCAGGGTCTGGGTCAGGAATAGGGTTGGGGTCAGGCTTCGGGTTAGTGTTTGGGGTAGGGTTTGGGTTAGGGTTTGGGATAGGGTTAGGGTTAGCGTTGGGGCCTAGGGTTAGTGTTAAGGTTGGGGTCAGGGTCAGGGATAGGGTTAGGGTCAGGGAAAGGGTCAGGTTTAGGGTTAGGGTTTGGGTTAGGGTTTGGGATAGGGTTAGGGTTAGGGTCAAGGTTAGAGTTAGGATTAGGGTTAGGGTCAAGGTTAGTGTCCACTGTTCCAGAACCTAGCCTTTCCCACCTGCCATCCTGCTGCAACATGGGCAGTTGTGGTTTCAGTGTGGAGGGGAGGGGGGAGTTAGTATCCCATTAAACCCTTCCTATCCATCCAGATGCCTTTTAAATGTTGTAACTGTACTCACCCTATCCATGCCCCTCATGATTTTATAAACCCCTATAACGACCCCTCAGCCCCCGGCTCTCCGGGGAAAATAACCCCAGTCCTCGTGTGCCTCACTGTGCCTAAGCACCCTACGATCTGCGGGTCCTCGTTCCCTATCATCTGCTTGCAAAACAAAGCTTTTCACTGTACTGAGATGCGTGTGAGTATCATAAATAAAATGAAGACCAAACCTCTCCTTCTGGTCCCAGCAACATCTGTGCAAATGTTTTCAGCCCCTTTTGCAGTTTAATAACGTCCTTCCTGTAGCAGAGAGACGAGGATTGAACGCAGTATTCCAACAGTGGCCCTGACCAATGTCCTGTTCAGCTGCAACATGACCCTCCCAACTCCGACACTCAACACACTGACCAATAAAGGTGAGCACGCTTTGGATATCTGGTGTCTACTCATTCTTTCATGTCCATTCTACACTCACCGCCCCCCCAACATCATGATCCATCCTCATCGGCTTTCTGCCCGAATCCCACCGCTTCAGGGAAAGCCACCTTGGGAACTCCCAATCCCAAAAGCTCGATCTTCCCGCCACCCCCCATCTTCCCCCCCATCAGTGCAGAGAATCCCTCCTGAAGTGAGGAGCCCAGGGCTGGAAGCGAGGCTCGATGGAATTTGGATGGATGTGGTGCTCGGCGGAGGGGTGTGATTGAAACTTGTGGAATACCGAGGGGCTGGATGGAGCAGACAGGGAGATGATGTTCCCGTTTGCAAGGAGAGATGAGGAGCTGAGGGAACAGCCTCAGAGCAAAGGGACGGACTGAGATGAGGAGGAATTTCTCCAGCCAGAGGGTGGGGAATCTGTGGAACACATTGCCACAGGGAGGTGTGGAGGGGAAAGCATTGAGTGTCTTTAAGACAGAGATAGACAGGCTCCTGGTTGGAAAGGTGGGGTCAAGGGATACAGGGAGAAGGCAGGAGAATGGGGTTTGACGAACATGTCAGCTATGACAGAATGGTAGAGCAGACTTGACGGGCCCAATGGCCACATTCTGTAGCTGGATACTCTAGCAGGAGCTTGACTGAGTTTTACAAAGGGTGTGAGTCGGACTGCACCCCCGCTTTGCTGTTTTGTGTGTGATCCCTCAACCGCGCCACACCCCCAACTCCCTCCTGAGTTTGGACCCTGACCCCTCCCTGCCTTGGGAAAGGGGGTGTCATGGCTGAAGGTGCTATGTAAATTCAGCTCTCCCCCAGCCCCCAACCCATGCAGTGAGGGAGAGGAAGGGACACGTCCTTTTCAGGAAGATGTTCGATGCTGATGGGAAGGCGCGGGCTTCCAAAGAGGAGGGGAGGAATCTCAGACAGATGCCGAGGAATGCCCTGGTCCTGGGGAGAGTTGCTGGAGTCCTCCCGGGCACGGTGCCCTACGGTATTCCAGGAAGGAGGTGCCCTGTACCCCTCAGAGGCCAGAGGTGCGGGTATGTAGGCCTTTCGAACCATTAAGCATCGCCCACTCCCCACCATTTCCCTTTCTCTTCCTGTCTCTCTCCCTCTGGGTCCGTTTTCTCTCGCACCCTTTCTCTCCGTCCCCCATCTCTTCCCGCACACGCTCATGAACAGTGGCAGCCGTTCAGCCCGTCTAGCCTGCTATCCCAGTCAACATAAACAGGGCTCATCTAACACATTTTACCACTCCTGGAGCGCAGCGCGGTGGCACAGTGGTTCGCATTTCTACCTCACGGCGCCAGGGACCCACCTTCGATTCCACATTCGATTCCAATTTCTGTGTGGAGTTTGCACATTCTCCCCGTGTCTGCGTGGGTTTCCTCCCACAGTCCGAAGATGTGCGGGTTAGGGTGGATTGGCCGTGCTAAATTGTCCCGTAGTGCCCAGGGATGTGCAGGTTAGGGTGGATTGGCCGTGCTAAATTGTCCCGTAGTGCCCAGGGATGTGTGGGTTAGGGTGGGTTGGCCGTGCTAAATTGTCCCATAGTGCCCAGGGATGTGTAGGTTAGGGTGGGTTGGCCGTGCTAAATTGTCCCGCAGTGCCCAGGGATGTGCGGGTTAGGGTGGGTTGGCCGTGCTAAATTGTCCCGTAGTGCCCAGGGATGTGCGGGTTAGGGTGGATTGGCCGTGCTAAATTATCCCATAGTGCGCAGGGATGTGTGGGTTAGGGTGGATTGGCCGTGCTAAATTGTCCCGTAGTGCCCAGGGATGTGCGGGTTAGGGTGGGTTGGCCGTGCTAAATTGTCCCGTAGTGCCCAGGGATGTGCGGGTTAGGGTAGAATTGGCCGTGCTAAATTGTCCCGTAGTGCCCAGGGATGTGCGGGTGAGGGTGGGGTGGCCGTGCTAAATTGTCCCGTAGTGCCCAGGGATGTGCGGGCTAGGGTGGGTTGGCCGTGCTAAATTGTCCCGTAGTGCCCAGGGATGTGCAGGTTAGGGTGGATTGGCCGTGCTAAATTGTCCCGTAGTGCCCAGGGATGTGCGGGTTAGGGTGGGTTGGCCATGCTAAATTGTCCCGTCGTGCCCAGGGATGTGCGGGTTAGGGTGGATTGGCCGTGCTAAATTGTCCCGTAGTGCCCAGGGATGTGCGGGTTAGGGTGGATTGGCCGTGTTAAATTGTCCCGTAGTGCCCAGGGATGTGCGGGTTAGGGTGGATTGGCCGTGCTAAATTGTCCCGTAGTGCCCAGGGATGTGCGGGTTAGGGTGGATTGGCCGTGCTAAATTGTCCCATAGTGCCCAGGGATGTGCGGGTTAGGGTGGATTGGCCGTGCTAAATTGTCCCATAGTGCCCAGGGATGTGCAGGTTAGGGTGGGTTGGCCGTGCTAATTTGTCCCATAGTGCCCAGGGATGAGCGGGTTAGGGTGGGGTGGCCGTGCTAAATTGTCCCATAGTGTCCAGGGATGTGCGGGTTAGGGTGGGTTGGCCGTGCTAAATTGTCCCATAGTGCCCAGGGATGTGCGGGTTAGGGTGGATTGGCCGTGCTAAATTGTCCCGTAGTGCCCAGGGATGTGCGTGTTAGGTTGGGTTGGCCGTGCTAAATTGTCCCGTAGTGCCCAGGGATGTGCGGGTGAGGGTGGGGTGGCCGTGCTAAATTGTCCCTTAGTGCACAGGGATGTGCGGGTTAGGGTGGGTTGGCCGTGCTAAATTGTCCCGTAGTGCCCAGGGATGTGCGGGTTAGGGTGGATTGGCCGTGCTAAATTGTCCCGTAGTGCCCAGGGATGTGCGGGTTAGGGTGGATTGGCCGTGCTAAATTGTCCCGTCGTGCCCAAGGATGTGCGGGTTAGGGTGGATTGGCCGTGCTAAATTGTCCCGTAGTGCCCAGGGATGTGTGGGTTAGGGTGGGTTGGCCGTGCTAAATTGTCCCGTAGTGCCCAGGGATGTGCAGGTTAGGGTGGATTGGCCGTGCTAAATTGTCCCATAGCGCCCAGGGATGTGCGGGTTAGGGTGGGTTGGCCATGCTAAATTGTCCCATAGTGCCCAGGGATGTGCAGGTTCGGGTGGGTTGGCCGTGCTAAATTGTCCCGGAGTGTGCAGGGATGTGCGGGTTAGGGTGGGTTGGCCGTGCTAAATTGTCCCATAGTGCCCAGGGATATGCGGGTTAGGGTGGATTGGCCGTGCTAAATTGTCCCGTAGTGCCCAGGGATGTGCGGGTTAGGGTGGGTTGGCCATGCTAAATTGTCCCATAGTGTCCAGGGATGTGCGGGTTAGGTTGGGTTGGCCGTGCTAAATTGTCCCGTAGTGCCCAGGGATGTGCGGGTGACGGTGGGGTGGCCGTGCTAAATTGTCCCGTAGTGCCCAGGGATGTGCGGGTTAGGGTGGGTTGGCCGTGCTAAATTGTCCCGTAGTGCCCAGGGATGTGCGGGTTAGGGTGGATTGGCCGTGCTAAATTGTCCCGTAGTGCCCAGGGATGTGCGGGTTAGGGTGGATTGGCCGTGCTAAATTGTCCCGTCGTGCCCAGGGATGTGCGGGTTAGGGTGGATTGGCCGTGCTAAATTGTCCCGTCGTGCCCAGGGATGTGCAGGTTAGGGTGGATTAGCCGTGCTAAATTGTCCCATAGCGCCCAGGGATGTGCGGGTTAGGGTGGGTTGGCCATGCTAAATTGTCCCATAGTGCCCAGGGATGTGCAGGTTCGGGTGGGTTGGCCGTGCTAAATTGTCCCGGAGTGCCCAGGGATGTGCGGGTTAGGATGGGTTGGCTGTGCTAAATTGTCCCATAGTGCCCAGGGATGTGCGGGTTAGGGTGGATTGGCCGTGCTAAATTGTCCCACAGTGCACAGGGATGTGCGGGTTAGGGTGGATTGGCCGTGCTAAATTGTACCGTAGTGTCCAGGGATGTGTGGGTTAGGGTGGATCGGCCGTGCTAAATTATCCCATAGTGCCCAGGGATGTGTGGGTTAGGGTGGATCGGCCGTGCTAAATTGACCCATAGTGTCCAGGGATGTGTGGGTTAGGGTGGATCGGCCGTGCTAAATTGTCCCATAGTGCACAGGGATGTGCGGGTTAGGGTGGATTGGCCGTGCTAAATTGTCCAATAGTGCCCAGGGATGTGCAGGTTCGGGTGGGTTGGCCGTGCTAAATTGTCCCGTAGTGCCCAGGGATGTGCGGGTCAGGGTGGGTTGGCCGTGCTAAATTGTCCCATAGTGCCCAGGGATGTGCGGGTTAGGGTGGGTTGGCTGTGCTAAATTGTCCCGTCGTGCCCAGGGATTTGCGGGTTAGGGTGGGTTGGCTGTGCTAAATTGTCCCATCGTGCCCAGGGATGTGCGGGTTAGGGTGGGTTGGCTGTGCTAAATTGTCCCGTAGTGCCCAGGGATGTGCGGGTTAGGGTGGATTGGCCGTGCTAAATTGTCCCATAGTGCCCAGGGATGTGCGGGTTAGGGTGGATTGGCCGTGCTAAATTGTCCCATAGTGCCCAGGGATGTGCAGGTTAGGGTGGGTTGGCCGTGCTAAATTGTCCCATAGTGCCCAGGGATGAGCGGGTTAGGGTGGGGTGGCCGTGCTAAATTGTCCCATAGTGTCCAGGGATGTGCGGGTTAGGGTGGGTTGGCCGTGCTAAATTGTCCCATAGTGCCCAGGGATGTGCGGGTTAGGGTGGATTGGCCGTGCTAAATTGTCCCGTAGTGCCCAGGGATGTGCGTGTTAGGTTGGGTTGGCCGTGCTAAATTGTCCCGTAGTGCCCAGGGATGTGCGGGTGAGGGTGGGGTGGCCGTGCTAAATTGTCCCGTAGTGCACAGGGATGTGCGGGTTAGGGTGGGTTGGCCGTGCTAAATTGTCCCGTAGTGCCCAGGGATGTGCGGGTTAGGGTGGATTGGCCGTGCTAAATTGTCCCGTAGTGCCCAGGGATGTGCGGGTTAGGGTGGATTGGCCGTGCTAAATTGTCCTGTCGTGCCCAAGGATGTGCGGGTTAGGGTGGATTGGCCGTGCTAAATTGTCCCATAGTGCCCAGGGATGTGTGGGTTAGGGTGGGTTGGCCGTGCTAAATTGTCCCGTAGTGCCCAGGGATGTGCAGGTTAGGGTGGATTGGCCGTGCTAAATTGTCCCATAGCGCCCAGGGATGTGCGGGTTAGGGTGGGTTGGCCATGCTAAATTGTCCCATAGTGCCCAGGGATGTGCAGGTTCGGGTGGGTTGGCCGTGCTAAATTGTCCCGGAGTGTCCAGGGATGTGCGGGTTAGGGTGGGTTGGCCGTGCTAAATTGTCCCATAGTGCCCAGGGATATGCGGGTTAGGGTGGATTGGCCGTGCTAAATTGTCCCGTAGTGCCCAGGGATGTGCATGTTAGGTTGGGTTGGCCGTGCTAAATTGTCCCGTAGTGCCCAGGGATGTGCGGGTGAGGGTGGGGTGGCCGTGCTAAATTGTCCCGTAGTGCCCAGGGATGTGCGGGTTAGGGTGGGTTGGCCGTGCTAAATTGTCCCGTAGTGCCCAGGGATGTGCGGGTTAGGGTGGATTGGCCGTGCTAAATTGTCCCGTAGTGCCCAGGGATGAGCGGGTTAGGGTGGATTGGCCGTGCTAAATTGTCCCGTCGTGCCCAGGGATGTGCGGGTTAGGGTGGATTGGCCGTGCTAAATTGTCCCGTCGTGCCCAGGGATGTGCAGGTTAGGGTGGATTAGCCGTGCTAAATTGTCCCATAGCGCCCAGGGATGTGCGGGTTAGGGTGGGTTGGCCATGCTAAATTGTCCCATAGTGCCCAGGGATGTGCAGGTTCGGGTGGGTTGGCTGTGCTAAATTGTCCCGGAGTGCCCAGGGATGTGCGGGTTAGGATGGGTTGGCTGTGCTAAATTGTCCCATAGTGCCCAGGGATGTGCGGGTTAGGGTGGATTGGCCGTGCTAAATTGTCCCACAGTGCACAGGGATGTGCGGGTTAGGGTGGATTGGCCGTGCTAAATTGTACCGTAGTGTCCAGGGATGTGTGGGTTAGGGTGGATCGGCCGTGCTAAATTATCCCATAGTGCCCAGGGATGTGTGGGTTAGGGTGGATCGGCCGTGCTAAATTGACCCATAGTGTCCAGGGATGTGTGGGTTAGGGTGGATCGGCCGTGCTAAATTGTCCCATAGTGCACAGGGATGTGCGGGTTAGGGTGGATTGGCCGTGCTAAATTGTCCAATAGTGCCCAGGGATGTGCAGGTTCGGGTGGGTTGGCCGTGCTAAATTGTCCCGTAGTGCCCAGGGATGTGCGGGTCAGGGTGGGTTGGCCGTGCTAAATTGTCCCATAGTGCCCAGGGATGTGCGGGTTAGGGTGGGTTGGCTGTGCTAAATTGTCCCGTCGTGCCCAGGGATTTGCGGGTTAGGGTGGGTTGGCTGTGCTAAATTGTCCCATCGTGCCCAGGGATGTGTGGGTTAGGGTGGGTTGGCTGTGCTAAATTGTCCCATAGTGCCCAGGGATGTGCGGGTTAGGATGGATTGGCCGTGCTAAATTGTCCCATAGTGCCCAGGAATGTGCGGGTTAGGGTGGATTGGCCGTGCTAAATTGTACCGTAGTGTCCAGGGATGTGTGGGTTAGGGTGGATCAGCCGTGCTAAATTGTCCCATAGTGCCCAGGGATGTGTGGGTTAGGGAGAATCGGCCGTGCTAATTTGACCCATAGTGTCCAGGGATGTGTGGGTTAGGGTGGATCGGCCGTGCTAAATTGTCCCGTAGTGCCCAGGGATGTGGGGGTTAGGGTGGATTGGCCGTGCTAAATTGTCCCGTAGTGCCCAGGGATGTGCGGGTTAGGGTGGAATTGGCCATGCTAAATTGTCCCATAGTGCCCAGGGATATGCGGGTTAGGGTGGGTTGGCCGTGCTAAATTGTCCCATAGTGCCCAGGGATGTGCGGGTTCGGGTGGGTTGGCTGTGCTAAATTGTCCCGTCGTGCCCAGGGATGTGCGGGTTAGGGTGGGTTGGCTGTGCTAAATTGTCCCATAGTGCCCAGGGATGTGCGGGTTGGGGTGGGTTGGCTGTGCTAAATTGTCCCATAGGGCCCAGGGATGTGCGGGTTAGGATGGATTGGCCGTGCTAAATTGTCCCATAGTGCCCAGGGATGTGCGGGTTAGGTTGGATTGGCTGTGCTAAATTGTCCCGTAGTGCCCAGGGATGTGCGTGTTCGGTTGGGTTGGCCGTGCTAAATTGTCCCGTAGTGCCCAGGGATGTGTGGGTTAGGGTGGATTGGCCGTGCTAAATTGTCCCATAGTGCCCAGGGATGTGCGGGTTAGGGTGGGTTGGCCGTGCTAAATTGTCCCATAGTGCCCAGGGATGTGCGGGTTAGGGTGGATTGGCTGTGCTAAATTGCCCCGTAGTGCCCAGGGATGTGCGGGTTAGGGTGGGGTGGCCGTGCTAAATTGTCCCGTAGTACCCAGGGATGTGCGGGTTAGGGTGGGTTGGCCGTGCTAAATTGTCCCGTAGTGCCCAGGGATGTGCGGGTTAGGGTGGGTTGGCCGTGCTAAATTGTTCCGTAGTGCCCAGGGATGTGCGGGTTAGGGTGGGTTGGCCGTGCTAAATTGTCCCGTAGTGCCCACGGATGTGCGGGTTAGGGTGGATTGGCCGTGCTAAATTGTCCCGTCGTGCCCAGGGATGTGCGGGTTTGGGTGGATTGGCCGTGCTAAATTGTCCAAGAGTGCCCAGGGATGTGCAGGTTCGGGTGGGTTGGCCGTGCTAAATTGTCCCGTAGTGCCCAGGGATGTGCGGGTCAGGGTGGGTTGGCCGTGCTAAATTGTCCCATAGTGCCCAGGGATGTGCGGGTTCGGGTGGGTTGGCTGTGCTAAATTGTCCCGTCGTGCCCAGGGATGTGCGGGTTAGGGTGGGTTGGCTGTGCTAAATTGTCCCATAGTGCCCAGGGATGTGCGGGTTAGGGTGGGTTGGCTGTGCTAAATTGTCCCATAGGGCCCAGGGATGTGCGGGTTAGGATGGATTGGCCGTGCTAAATTGTCCCATACTGCCCAGGGATGTGCGGGTTAGGTTGGATTGGCTGTGCTAAATTGTACCGTAGTGTCCAGGGATGTGTGGGTTAGGGTGGATCGGCCGTGCTAAATTGTCCCATAGTGCCCAGGGATATGCGGGTTAGGGTGGATTGGCCGTGCTAAATTGTCCCGTAGTGCCCAGGGATGCGTGCGTTAGGGTGGGTTGGCCGTGCTAAATTATCCCATAGTGCCCAGGGATGTGCGGGTTAGGGTGGATTGGCCGTGCTAAATTGTCCCGTAGTGCCCAGGGATGTGCGTGTTAGGTTGGGTTGGCCGTGCTAAATTGTCCCGTAGTGCCCAGGGATGTGCGGGTGAGGGTGGGGTGGCCGTGCTAAATTGTCCCGTAGTGCCCAGGGATGTGCGGGTTAGGGTGGGTTGGCCGTGCTAAATTGTCCCGTAGTGCCCAGGGATGTGCGGGTTAGGGTGGATTGGCCGTGCTAAATTGTCCCGTAGTGCCCAGGGATGTGCGGGTTAGGGTGGATTGGCCGTGCTAAATTGTCCCGTCGTGCCCAAGGATGTGCGGGTTAGGGTGGATTGGCCGTGCTAAATTGTCCCGTAGTGCCCAGGGATGTGTGGGTTAGGGTGGGTTGGCCGTGCTAAATTGTCCCGTAGTGCCCAGGGATGTGCAGGTTAGGGTGGATTGGCCGTGCTAAATTGTCCCATAGCGCCCAGGGATGTGCGGGTTAGGGTGGGTTGGCCATGCTAAATTGTCCCATAGTGCCCAGGGATGTGCAGGTTCGGGTGGGTTGGCCGTGCTAAATTGTCCCGGAGTGTGCAGGGATGTGCGGTTTAGGGTGGGTTGGCCGTGCTAAATTGTCCCATAGTGCCCAGGGATATGCGGGTTAGGGTGGATTGGCCGTGCTAAATTGTCCCGTAGTGCCCAGGGATGTGCATGTTAGGTTGGGTTGGCCGTGCTAAATTGTCCCGTAGTGCCCAGGGATGTGCCGGTGAGGGTGGGGTGGCCGTGCTAAATTGTCCCGTAGTGCCCAGGGATGTGCGGGTTAGGGTGGGTTGGCCGTGCTAAATTGTCCCGTAGTGCCCAGGGATGTGCGGGTTAGGGTGGATTGGCCGTGCTAAATTGTCCCGTAGTGCCCAGGGATGTGCGGGTTAGGGTGGATTGGCCGTGCTAAATTGTCCCGTCGTGCCCAGGGATGTGCGGGTTAGGGTGGATTGGCCGTGCTAAATTGTCCCGTCGTGCCCAGGAATGTGCAGGTTAGGGTGGATTAGCCGTGCTAAATTGTCCCATAGCGCCCAGGGATGTGCGGGTTAGGGTGGGTTGGCCATGCTAAATTGTCCCATAGTGCCCAGGGATGTGCAGGTTCGGGTGGGTTGGCCGTGCTAAATTGTCCCATAGTGCCCAGGGATGTGCGGGTTAGGATGGGTTGGCTGTGCTAAATTGTCCCATAGTGCCCAGGGATGTGCGGGTTAGGGTGGATTGGCCGTGCTAAATTGTCCCACAGTGCACAGGGATGTGCGGGTTAGGGTGGCTTGGCCGTGCTAAATTGTCCCGTAGTGCCCAGGGATGTGCGGGTTAGGGTGGGTTGGCCGTGCTAAATTGTTCCGTAGTGCCCAGGGATGTGCGGGTTAGGGTGGGTTGGCCGTGCTAAATTGTACCGTAGTGTCCAGGGATGTGTGGGTTAGGGTGGATCGGCCGTGCTAAATTGTCCAATAGTGCCCAGGGATGCGCAGGTTCGGGTGGGTTGGCCGTGCTAAATTGTCCCGTAGTGCCCAGGGATGTGCGGGTCAGGGTGGGTTGGCCGTGCTAAATTGTCCCATAGTGCCCAGGGATGTGCGGGTTAGTGTGGGTTGGCTGTGCTAAATTGTCCCGTCGTGCCCAGGGATTTGCGGGTTAGGGTGGGTTGGCTGTGCTAAATTGTCCCATCGTGCCCAGGGATGTGCGGGTTAGGGTGGGTTGGCTGTGCTAAATTGTCCCATAGTGCCCAGGGATGTGCGGGTTAGGATGGATTGGCCGTGCTAAATTGTCCCATAGTGCCCAGGGATGTGCGGGTTAGGGTGGATTGGCCGTGCTAAATTGTACCGTAGTGTCCAGGGATGTGTGGGTTAGGGTGGATCAGCCGTGCTAAATTGTCCCATAGTGCCCAGGGATGTGTGGGTTAGGGAGAATCGGCCGTGCTAATTTGACCCATAGTGTCCAGGGGTGTGTGGGTTAGGGTGGATCGGCCGTGCTAAATTGTCCCATAGTGCCCAGGGGTGTGCGGGTTAGGGTGGGTTGGCCATGCTAAATTGTCCCATAGTGTCCAGGGATGTGTGGGTTAGGGTGGATCAGCCATGCTAACTTGTCCCGTAGTGCCCAGGGATGTGTGGGTGAGGGTGGATCGGCCGTGCTAAATTGTCCCATAGTGCCAACGGATGTGTGGGTTAGGGTGGAATTGGCCGTGCTAAATTGTCCCGTAGTGCCCAGGGATGTGGGGGTTAGGGTGGATTGGCCGTGCTAAATTGTCCCGTAGTGCCCAGGGATGTGCGGGTTAGGGTGGAATTGGCCATGCTAAATTGTCCCATAGTGCCCATGGATATGCGGGTTAGGGTGGGTTGGCCGTGCTAAATTGTCCCATAGTGCCCAGGGATGTGCGGGTTCGGGTGGGTTGGCTGTGCTAAATTGTCCCGTCGTGCCCAGGGATGTGCGGGTTAGGGTGGGTTGGCTGTGCTAAATTGTCCCATAGTGCCCAGGGATGTGCGGGTTGGGGTGGGTTGGCTGTGCTAAATTGTCCCATAGGGCCCAGGGATGTGCGGGTTAGGATGGATTGGCCGTGCTAAATTGTCCCATAGTGCCCAGGGATGTGCGGGTTAGGTTGGATTGGCTGTGCTAAATTGTCCCGTAGTGCCCAGGGATGTGCGTGTTCGGTTGGGTTGGCCGTGCTAAATTGTCCCGTAGTGCCCAGGGATGTGTGGGTTAGGGTGGATTGGCCGTGCTAAATTGTCCCATAGTGCCCAGGGATGTGCGGGTTAGGGTGGGTTGGCCGTGCTAAATTGTCCCATAGTGCCCAGGGATGTGCGGGTTAGGGTGGATTGGCTGTGCTAAATTGCCCCGTAGTGCCCAGGGATGTGCGGGTTAGGGTGGGGTGGCCGTGCTAAATTGTCCCGTAGTACCCAGGGATGTGCGGGTTAGGGTGGGTTGGCCGTGCTAAATTGTCCCGTAGTGCCCAGGGATGTGCGGGTTAGGGTGGGTTGGCCGTGCTAAATTGTTCCGTAGTGCCCAGGGATGTGCGGGTTAGGGTGGGTTGGCCGTGCTAAATTGTCCCGTAGTGCCCACGGATGTGCGGGTTAGGGTGGATTGGCCGTGCTAAATTGTCCCGTCGTGCCCAGGGATGTGCGGGTTTGGGTGGATTGGCCGTGCTAAATTGTCCAATAGTGCCCAGGGATGTGCAGGTTCGGGTGGGTTGGCCGTGCTAAATTGTCCCGTAGTGCCCACGGATGTGCGGGTTAGGGTGGATTGGCCGTGCTAAATTGTCCCGTCGTGCCCAGGGATGTGCGGGTTTGGGTGGATTGGCCGTGCTAAATTGTCCAATAGTGCCCAGGGATGTGCGGGTTAGGGTGGGTTGGCCGTGCTAAATTGTCCCGTAGTGCCCAGGGATGTGCGGGTCAGGGTGGGTTGGCCGTGCTAAATTGTCCCATAGTGCCCAGGGATGTGCGGGTTCGGGTGGGTTGGCTGTGCTAAATTGTCCCGTCGTGCCCAGGGATGTGCGGGTTAGGGTGGGTTGGCTGTGCTAAATTGTCCCATAGTGCCCAGGGATGTGCGGGTTAGGGTGGGTTGGCTGTGCTAAATTGTCCCATAGGGCCCAGGGATGTGCGGGTTAGGATGGATTGGCCGTGCTAAATTGTCCCATACTGCCCAGGGATGTGCGGGTTAGGTTGGATTGGCTGTGCTAAATTGTACCGTAGTGTCCAGGGATGTGTGGGTTAGGGTGGATCGGCCGTGCTAAATTGTCCCATAGTGCCCAGGGATATGCGGGTTAGGGTGGATTGGCCGTGCTAAATTGTCCCGTAGTGCCCAGGGATGCGCGCGTTAGGGTGGGTTGGCCGTGCTAAATTGTCCCATAGTGCCCAGGGATGTGCGGGTTAGGGTGGATTGGCCGTGCTAAATTGTCCCGTAGTGCCCAGGGATGTGCGTGTTAGGTTGGGTTGGCCGTGCTAAATTGTCCCGTAGTGCCCAGGGCTGTGCGGGTGAGGGTGGGGTGGCCGTGCTAAATTGTCCCGTAGTGCACAGGGATGTGCGGGTTAGGGTGGGTTGGCCGTGCTAAATTGTCCCGTAGTGCCCAGGGATGTGCGGGTTAGGGTGGATTGGCCGTGCTAAATTGTCCCGTAGTGCCCAGGGATGTGCGGGTTAGGGTGGATTGGCCGTGCTAAATTGTCCCGTCGTGCCCAAGGATGTGCCGGTTAGGGTGGATTGGCCGTGCTAAATTGTCCCGTAGTGCCCAGGGATGTGTGGGTTAGGGTGGGTTGGCCGTGCTAAATTGTCCCGTAGTGCCCAGGGATGTGCAGGTTAGGGTGGATTGGCCGTGCTAAATTGTCCCACAGCGCCCAGGGATGTGCGGGTTAGGGTGGGTTGGCCATGCTATATTGTCCCATAGTGCCCAGGGATGTGCAGGTTCGGGTGGGTTGGCCGTGCTAAATTGTCCCGGAGTGTGCAGGGATGTGCGGGTTAGGGTGGGTTGGCCGTGCTAAATTGTCCCATAGTGCCCAGGGATATGCGGGTTAGGGTGGATTGGCCGTGCTAAATTGTCCCGTAGTGCCCAGGGATGTGCATGTTAGGTTGGGTTGGCCGTGCTAAATTGTCCCGTAGTGCCCAGGGATGTGCGGGTGAGGGTGGGGTGGCCGTGCTAAATTGTCCCGTAGTGCCCAGGGATGTGCGGGTTAGGGTGGGTTGGCCGTGCTAAATTGTCCCGTAGTGCCCAGGGATGTGCGGGTTAGGGTGGATTGGCCGTGCTAAATTGTCCCGTAGTGCCCAGGGATGTGCGGGTTAGGGTGGATTGGCCGTGCTAAATTGTCCCGTCGTGCCCAGGGATGTGCGGGTTAGGGTGGATTGGCCGTGCCAAATTGTCCCGTCGTGCCCAGGGATGTGCAGGTTAGGGTGGATTAGCCGTGCTAAATTGTCCCATAGCGCCCAGGGATGTGCGGGTTAGGGTGGGTTGGCCATGCTAAATTGTCCCATAGTGCCCAGGGATGTGCAGGTTCGGGTGGGTTGGCCGTGCTAAATTGTCCCGTAGTGCCCAGGGATGTGCGGGTTAGGATGGATCGGCCGTGCTAAATTGTCCCATAGTGCCCAGGGATGTGCGGGTTAGGGTGGATTGGCCGTGCTAAATTGTCCCATAGTGCACAGGGATGTGCGGGTTAGGGTGGATTGGCCGTGCTAAATTGTCCAATAGTGCCCAGGGATGTGCAGGTTCGGGTGGGTTGGCTGTGCTAAATTGTCCCGTCGTGCCCAGGGATTTGCGGGTTAGGGTGGGTTGGCTGTGCTAAATTGTCCCATCGTGCCCAGGGATGTGCGGGTTAGGGTGGGTTGGCTGTGCTAAATTGTCCCGTAGTGCCCAGGGATGTGCGGGTTAGGGTGGATTGGCCGTGCTAAATTGTCCCATAGTGCCCAGGGATGTGCGGGTTAGGGTGGGTTGGCTGTGCTAAATTGTCCCATAGTGCCCAGGGATGAGCGGGTTAGGGTGGGGTGGCCGTGCTAAATTGTCCCATAGTGTCCAGGGATGTGCGGGTTAGGGTGGGTTGGCCGTGCTAAATTGTCCCATAGTGCCCAGGGATGTGCGGGTTAGGGTGGATTGGCCGTGCTAAATTGTCCCGTAGTGCCCAGGGATGTGCGTGTTAGGTTGGGTTGGCCGTGCTAAATTGTCCCATAGTGCCCAGGGATGTGCGGGTTAGGGTGGATTGGCCGTGCTAAATTGTCCCGTAGTGCCCAGGGATGTGCGGGTTAGGGTGGATTGGCCGTGCTAAATTGTCCCGTCGTGCCCAAGGATGTGCGGGTTAGGGTGGATTGGCCGTGCTAAATTGTCCCGTAGTGCCCAGGGATGTGTGGGTTAGGGTGGGTTGGCCGTGCTAAATTGTCCCGTAGTGCCCAGGGATGTGCAGGTTAGGGTGGATTGGCCGTGCTAAATTGTCCCATAGCGCCCAGGGATGTGCGGGTTAGGGTGGGTTGGCCATGCTAAATTGTCCCATAGTGCCCAGGGATGTGCAGGTTCGGGTGGGTTGGCCGTGCTAAATTGTCCCGGAGTGTCCAGGGATGTGCGGGTTAGGGTGGGTTGGCCGTGCTAAATTGTCCCATAGTGCCCAGGGATATGCGGGTTAGGGTGGATTGGCCGTGCTAAATTGTCCCGTAGTGCCCAGGGATGTGCATGTTAGGTTGGGTTGGCCGTGCTAAATTGTCCCGTAGTGCCCAGGGATGTGCGGGTGAGGGTGGGGTGGCCGTGCTAAATTGTCCCGTCGTGCCCAGGGATGTGCGGGTTAGGGTGGGTTGGCCGTGCTAAATTGTCCCGTAGTGCCCAGGGATGTGCGGGTTAGGGTGGATTGGCCGTGCTAAATTGTCCCGTAGTGCCCAGGGATGTGCGGGTTAGGGTGGATTGGCCGTGCTAAATTGTCCCGTAGTGCCCAGGGATGTGCGGGTTAGGGTGGATTGGCCGTGCTAAATTGTCCCGTCGTGCCCAGGGATGTGCAGGTTAGGGTGGATTAGCCGTGCTAAATTGTCCCATAGCGCCCAGGGATGTGCGGGTTAGGGTGGGTTGGCCATGCTAAATTGTCCCATAGTGCCCAGGGATGTGCAGGTTCGGGTGTGTTGGCCGTGCTAAATTGTCCCGGAGTGCCCAGGGATGTGCGGGTTAGGATGGGTTGGCTGTGCTAAATTGTCCCATAGTGCCCAGGGATGTGCGGGTTAGGGTGGATTGGCCGTGCTAAATTGTCCCACAGTGCACAGGGATGTGCGGGTTAGGGTGGATTGGCCGTGCTAAATTGTACCGTAGTGTCCAGGGATGTGTGGGTTAGGGTGGATCGGCCGTGCTAAATTATCCCATAGTGCCCAGGGATGTGTGGGTTAGGGTGGATCAGCCGTGCTAAATTGACCCATAGTGTCCAGGGATGTGTGGGTTAGGGTGGATCGGCCGTGCTAAATTGTCCCATAGTGCACAGGGATGTGCGGGTTAGGGTGGATTGGCCGTGCTAAATTGTCCAATAGTGCCCAGGGATGTGCAGGTTCGGGTGGGTTGGCCGTGCTAAATTGTCCCGTAGTGCCCAGGGATGTGCGGGTCAGGATGGGTTGGCCGTGCTAAATTGTCCCATAGTGCCCAGGGATGTGCGGGTTAGGGTGGGTTGGCTGTGCTAAATTGTCCCGTCGTGCCCAGGGATTTGCGGGTTAGGGTGGGTTGGCTGTGCTAAATTGTCCCATCGTGCCCAGGGATGTGTGGGTTAGGGTGGGTTGGCTGTGCTAAATTGTCCCATAGTGCCCAGGGATGTGCGGGTTAGGATGGATTGGCCGTGCTAAATTGTCCCATAGTGCCCAGGAATGTGCGGGTTAGGGTGGATTGGCCGTGCTAAATTGTACCGTAGTGTCCAGGGATGTGTAGGTTAGGGTGGATCAGCCGTGCTAAATTGTCCCATAGTGCCCAGGGATGTGTGGGTTAGGGAGAATCGGCCGTGCTAATTTGACCCATAGTGTCCAGGGATGTGTGGGTTAGGGTGGATCGGCCGTGCTAAATTGTCCCATAGTGCCCAGGGGTGTGCGGGTTAGGGTGGGTTGGCCATGCTAAATTGTCCCATAGTGTCCAGGGATGTGTGGGTTAGGGTGGATCAGCCATGCTAACTTGTCCCATAGTGCCCAGGGATGTGTGGGTGAGGGTGGATCGGCCGTGCTAAATTGTCCCATAGTGCCAACGGATGTGTGGGTTAGGGTGGAATTGGCCGTGCTAAATTGTCCCGTAGTGCCCAGGGATGTGTGGGTTAGGGTGGATTGGCCGTGCTAAATTGTCCCGTAGTGCCCAGGGATGTGCGGGTTAGGGTGGAATTGGCCATGCTAAATTGTCCCATAGTGCCCAGGGATATGCGGGTTAGGGTGGATTGGCCGTGCTAAATTGTCCCGTAGTGCCCAGGGATGTGCGGGTTAGGGTGGGTTGGCCGTGCTAAATTGTCCCGTCGTGCCCAGGGATTTGCGGGTTAGGGTGGGTTGGCCGTGCTAAATTGTCCCATAGTGCCCAGGGATGTGCGGGTTAGGGTGGATTGGCCGTGCTAAATTGTCCCATAGTGCCCAGGGATGTGCGGGTTAGGGTGGGTTGGCTGTGCTAAATTGTCCCGTCGTGCCCAGGGATATGCGGGTTAGGGTGGGTTGGCTGTGCTAAATTGTCACATCGTGCCCAGGGATGTGCGGGTTAGGGTGGATTGGCTGTGCTAAATTGTCCCGTAGTGCCCAGGGATGTGCGGGTTAGGGTGGATTGGCCGTGCTAAATTGTCCCATAGTGCCCAGGGATGTGCGGGTTAGGGTGGGTTGGCTGTGCTAAATTGTCCCATAGTGCCCAGGGATGAGCGGGTTAGGGTGGGGTGGCCGTGCTAAATTGTCCCATAGTGTCCAGGGATGTGCGGGTTAGGGTGGGTTGGCCGTGCTAAATTGTCCCATAGTGCCCAGGGATGTGCGGGTTAGGGTGGATTGGCCGTGCTAAATTGTCCCGTAGTGCCCAGGGATGTGCGTGTTAGGTTGGGTTGGCCGTGCTAAATTGTCCCATAGTGCCCAGGGATGTGCGGGTTAGGGTGGATTGGCCGTGCTAAATTGTCCCGTAGTGCCCAGGGATGTGCGGGTTAGGGTGGATTGGCCGTGCTAAATTGTCCCGTCGTGCCCAAGGATGTGCGGGTTAGGGTGGATTGGCCGTGCTAAATTGTCCCGTAGTGCCCAGGGATGTGTGGGTTAGGGTGGGTTGGCCGTGCTAAATTGTCCCGTAGTGCCCAGGGATGTGCAGGTTAGGGTGGATTGGCCGTGCTAAATTGTCCCATAGCGCCCAGGGATGTGCGGGTTAGGGTGGGTTGGCCATGCTAAATTGTCCCATAGTGCCCAGGGATGTGCAGGTTCGGGTGGGTTGGCCGTGCTAAATTGTCCCGGAGTGTCCAGGGATGTGCGGGTTAGGGTGGGTTGGCCGTGCTAAATTGTCCCATAGTGCCCAGGGATATGCGGGTTAGGGTGGATTGGCCGTGCTAAATTGTCCCGTAGTGCCCAGGGATGTGCATGTTAGGTTGGGTTGGCCGTGCTAAATTGTCCCGTAGTGCCCAGGGATGTGCGGGTGAGGGTGGGGTGGCCGTGCTAAATTGTCCCGTAGTGCCCAGGGATGTGCGGGTTAGGGTGGGTTGGCCGTGCTAAATTGTCCCGTAGTGCCCAGGGATGTGCGGGTTAGGGTGGATTGGCCGTGCTAAATTGTCCCGTAGTGCCCAGGGATGTGCGGGTTAGGGTGGATTGGCCGTGCTAAATTGTCCCGTAGTGCCCAGGGATGTGCGGGTTAGGGTGGATTGGCCGTGCTAAATTGTCCCGTCGTGCCCAGGGATGTGCAGGTTAGGGTGGATTAGCCATGCTAAATTGTCCCATAGCGCCCAGGGATGTGCGGGTTAGGGTGGGTTGGCCATGCTAAATTGTCCCATAGTGCCCAGGGATGTGCAGGTTCGGGTGGGTTGGCCGTGCTAAATTGTCCCGGAGTGCCCAGGGATGTGCGGGTTAGGATGGGTTGGCTGTGCTAAATTGTCCCATAGTGCCCAGGGATGTGCGGGTTAGGGTGGATTGGCCGTGCTAAATTGTCCCACAGTGCACAGGGATGTGCGGGTTAGGGTGGATTGGCCGTGCTAAATTGTACCGTAGTGTCCAGGGATGTGTGGGTTAGGGTGGATCGGCCGTGCTAAATTATCCCATAGTGCCCAGGGATGTGTGGGTTAGGGTGGATCGGCCGTGCTAAATTGACCCATAGTGTCCAGGGATGTGTGGGTTAGGGTGGATCGGCCGTGCTAAATTGTCCCATAGTGCACAGGGATGTGCGGGTTAGGGTGGATTGGCCGTGCTAAATTGTCCAATAGTGCCCAGGGATGTGCAGGTTCGGGTGGGTTGGCCGTGCTAAATTGTCCCGTAGTGCCCAGGGATGTGCGGGTCAGGATGGGTTGGCCGTGCTAAATTGTCCCATAGTGCCCAGGGATGTGCGGGTTAGGGTGGGTTGGCTGTGCTAAATTGTCCCGTCGTGCCCAGGGATTTGCGGGTTAGGGTGGGTTGGCTGTGCTAAATTGTCCCATCGTGCCCAGGGATGTGTGGGTTAGGGTGGATTGGCCGTGCTAAATTGTCCCGGAGTGCCCAGGGATGTGCGGGTTAGGATGGGTTGGCTGTGCTAAATTGTCCCATAGTGCCCAGGGATGTGCGGGTTAGGGTGGATTGGCCGTGCTAAATTGTCCCACAGTGCACAGGGATGTGCGGGTTAGGGTGGATTGGCCGTGCTAAATTGTACCGTAGTGTCCAGGGATGTGTGGGTTAGGGTGGATCGGCCGTGCTAAATTATCCCATAGTGCCCAGGGATGTGTGGGTTAGGGTGGATCGGCCGTGCTAAATTGACCCATAGTGTCCAGGGATGTGTGGGTTAGGGTGGATCGGCCGTGCTAAATTGTCCCATAGTGCACAGGGATGTGCGGGTTAGGGTGGATTGGCCGTGCTAAATTGTCCAATAGTGCCCAGGGATGTGCAGGTTCGGGTGGGTTGGCCGTGCTAAATTGTCCCGTAGTGCCCAGGGATGTGCGGGTCAGGATGGGTTGGCCGTGCTAAATTGTCCCATAGTGCCCAGGGATGTGCGGGTTAGGGTGGGTTGGCTGTGCTAAATTGTCCCGTCGTGCCCAGGGATTTGCGGGTTAGGGTGGGTTGGCTGTGCTAAATTGTCCCATCGTGCCCAGGGATGTGTGGGTTAGGGTGGGTTGGCTGTGCTAAATTGTCCCATAGTGCCCAGGGATGTGCGGGTTAGGATGGATTGGCCGTGCTAAATTGTCCCATAGTGCCCAGGAATGTGCGGGTTAGGGTGGATTGGCCGTGCTAAATTGTACCGTAGTGTCCAGGGATGTGTAGGTTAGGGTGGATCAGCCGTGCTAAATTGTCCCATAGTGCCCAGGGATGTGTGGGTTAGGGAGAATCGGCCGTGCTAATTTGACCCATAGTGTCCAGGGATGTGTGGGTTAGGGTGGATCGGCCGTGCTAAATTGTCCCATAGTGCCCAGGGGTGTGCGGGTTAGGGTGGGTTGGCCATGCTAAATTGTCCCATAGTGTCCAGGGATGTGTGGGTTAGGGTGGATCAGCCATGCTAACTTGTCCCATAGTGCCCAGGGATGTGTGGGTGAGGGTGGATCGGCCGTGCTAAATTGTCCCATAGTGCCAACGGATGTGTGGGTTAGGGTGGAATTGGCCGTGCTAAATTGTCCCGTAGTGCCCAGGGATGTGTGGGTTAGGGTGGATTGGCCGTGCTAAATTGTCCCGTAGTGCCCAGGGATGTGCGGGTTAGGGTGGAATTGGCCATGCTAAATTGTCCCATAGTGCCCAGGGATATGCGGGTTAGGGTGGATTGGCCGTGCTAAATTGTCCCGTAGTGCCCAGGGATGTGCGGGTTAGGGTGGGTTGGCCGTGCTAAATTGTCCCGTAGTGCCCAGGGATGTGCGGGTTAGGGTGGATTGGCCGTGCTAAATTGTCCCGTAGTGCCCAGGGATGTGCGGGTTAGGGTGGATTGGCCGTGCTAAATTGTCCCGTAGTGCCCAGGGATGTGCGGGTTAGGGTGGGTTGGCCGTGCTAAATTGTCCCGTAGTGCCCAGGGATGTGCGGGTTAGGGTGGGTTGGCCGTGCTAAATTGTTCCGTAGTGCCCAGGGATGTGCGGGTTAGGGTGGGTTGGCCGTGCTAAATTGTACCGTAGTGTCCAGGGATGTGTGGGTTAGGGTGGATCGGCCGTGCTAAATTGTCCAATAGTGCCCAGGGATGTGCAGGTTCGGGTGGGTTGGCCGTGCTAAATTGTCCCGTAGTGCCCAGGGATGTGCGGGTCAGGGTGGGTTGGCCGTGCTAAATTGTCCCATAGTGCCCAGGGATGTGCGGGTTAGGGTGGGTTGGCTGTGCTAAATTGTCCCGTCGTGCCCAGGGATGTGCGGGTTAGGGTGGATTGGCCGTGCTAAATTGTCCCATAGTGCCCAGGGATGTGCGGGTTAGGGTGGATTGGCCGTGCTAAATTGTCCCATAGTGCCCAGGGATGTGCAGGTTAGGGTGGGTTGGCCGTGCTAAATTGTCCCATAGTGCCCAGGGATGAGCGGGTTAGGGTGGGGTGGCCGTGCTAAATTGTCCCATAGTGTCCAGGGATGTGCGGGTTAGGGTGGGTTGGCCGTGCTAAATTGTCCCATAGTGCCCAGGGATGTGCGGGTCAGGGTGGATTGGCCGTGCTAAATTGTCCCGTAGTGCCCAGGGATGTGCGTGTTAGGTTGGGTTGGCCGTGCTAAATTGTCCCGTAGTGCCCAGGGATGTGCGGGTGAGGGTGGGGTGGCCGTGCTAAATTGTCCCGTAGTGCACAGGGATGTGCGGGTTAGGGTGGGTTGGCCGTGCTAAATTGTCCCGTAGTGCCCAGGGATGTGCGGGTTAGGGTGGATTGGCCGTGCTAAATTGTCCCGTAGTGCCCAGGGATGTGCGGGTTAGGGTGGATTGGCCGTGCTAAATTGTCCCGTCGTGCCCAAGGATGTGCGGGTTAGGGTGGATTGGCCGTGCTAAATTGTCCCGTAGTGCCCAGGGATGTGTGGGTTAGGGTGGGTTGGCCGTGCTATATTGTCCCGTAGTGCCCAGGGATGTGCAGGTTAGGGTGGATTGGCCGTGCTAAATTGTCCCATAGCGCCCAGGGATGTGCGGGTTAGGGTGGGTTGGCCATGCTAAATTGTCCCATAGTGCCCAGGGATGTGCAGGTTCGGGTGGGTTGGCCGTGCTAAATTGTCCCGGAGTGTCCAGGGATGTGCGGGTTAGGGTGGGTTGGCCGTGCTAAATTGTCCCATAGTGCCCAGGGATATGCGGGTTAGGGTGGATTGGCCGTGCTAAATTGTCACATCGTGCCCAGGGATGTGCGGGTTAGGGTGGATTGGCTGTGCTAAATTGTCCCGTAGTGCCCAGGGATGTGCGGGTTAGGGTGGATTGGCCGTGCTAAATTGTCCCATAGTGCCCAGGGATGTGCGGGTTAGGGTGGGTTGGCTGTGCTAAATTGTCCCATAGTGCCCAGGGATGAGCGGGTTAGGGTGGGGTGGCCGTGCTAAATTGTCCCATAGTGTCCAGGGATGTGCGGGTTAGGGTGGGTTGGCCGTGCTAAATTGTCCCATAGTGCCCAGGGATGTGCGGGTTAGGGTGGATTGGCCGTGCTAAATTGTCCCGTAGTGCCCAGGGATGTGCGTGTTAGGTTGGGTTGGCCGTGCTAAATTGTCCCATAGTGCCCAGGGATGTGCGGGTTAGGGTGGATTGGCCGTGCTAAATTGTCCCGTAGTGCCCAGGGATGTGCGGGTTAGGGTGGATTGGCCGTGCTAAATTGTCCCGTCGTGCCCAAGGATGTGCGGGTTAGGGTGGATTGGCCGTGCTAAATTGTCCCGTAGTGCCCAGGGATGTGTGGGTTAGGGTGGGTTGGCCGTGCTAAATTGTCCCGTAGTGCCCAGGGATGTGCAGGTTAGGGTGGATTGGCCGTGCTAAATTGTCCCATAGCGCCCAGGGATGTGCGGGTTAGGGTGGGTTGGCCATGCTAAATTGTCCCATAGTGCCCAGGGATGTGCAGGTTCGGGTGGGTTGGCCGTGCTAAATTGTCCCGGAGTGTCCAGGGATGTGCGGGTTAGGGTGGGTTGGCCGTGCTAAATTGTCCCATAGTGCCCAGGGATATGCGGGTTAGGGTGGATTGGCCGTGCTAAATTGTCCCGTAGTGCCCAGGGATGTGCATGTTAGGTTGGGTTGGCCGTGCTAAATTGTCCCGTAGTGCCCAGGGATGTGCGGGTGAGGGTGGGGTGGCCGTGCTAAATTGTCCCGTAGTGCCCAGGGATGTGCGGGTTAGGGTGGGTTGGCCGTGCTAAATTGTCCCGTAGTGCCCAGGGATGTGCGGGTTAGGGTGGATTGGCCGTGCTAAATTGTCCCGTAGTGCCCAGGGATGTGCGGGTTAGGGTGGATTGGCCGTGCTAAATTGTCCCGTAGTGCCCAGGGATGTGCGGGTTAGGGTGGATTGGCCGTGCTAAATTGTCCCGTCGTGCCCAGGGATGTGCAGGTTAGGGTGGATTAGCCATGCTAAATTGTCCCATAGCGCCCAGGGATGTGCGGGTTAGGGTGGGTTGGCCATGCTAAATTGTCCCATAGTGCCCAGGGATGTGCAGGTTCGGGTGGGTTGGCCGTGCTAAATTGTCCCGGAGTGCCCAGGGATGTGCGGGTTAGGATGGGTTGGCTGTGCTAAATTGTCCCATAGTGCCCAGGGATGTGCGGGTTAGGGTGGATTGGCCGTGCTAAATTGTCCCACAGTGCACAGGGATGTGCGGGTTAGGGTGGATTGGCCGTGCTAAATTGTACCGTAGTGTCCAGGGATGTGTGGGTTAGGGTGGATCGGCCGTGCTAAATTATCCCATAGTGCCCAGGGATGTGTGGGTTAGGGTGGATCGGCCGTGCTAAATTGACCCATAGTGTCCAGGGATGTGTGGGTTAGGGTGGATCGGCCGTGCTAAATTGTCCCATAGTGCACAGGGATGTGCGGGTTAGGGTGGATTGGCCGTGCTAAATTGTCCAATAGTGCCCAGGGATGTGCAGGTTCGGGTGGGTTGGCCGTGCTAAATTGTCCCGTAGTGCCCAGGGATGTGCGGGTCAGGATGGGTTGGCCGTGCTAAATTGTCCCATAGTGCCCAGGGATGTGCGGGTTAGGGTGGGTTGGCTGTGCTAAATTGTCCCGTCGTGCCCAGGGATTTGCGGGTTAGGGTGGGTTGGCTGTGCTAAATTGTCCCATCGTGCCCAGGGATGTGTGGGTTAGGGTGGATTGGCCGTGCTAAATTGTCCCGGAGTGCCCAGGGATGTGCGGGTTAGGATGGGTTGGCTGTGCTAAATTGTCCCATAGTGCCCAGGGATGTGCGGGTTAGGGTGGATTGGCCGTGCTAAATTGTCCCACAGTGCACAGGGATGTGCGGGTTAGGGTGGATTGGCCGTGCTAAATTGTACCGTAGTGTCCAGGGATGTGTGGGTTAGGGTGGATCGGCCGTGCTAAATTATCCCATAGTGCCCAGGGATGTGTGGGTTAGGGTGGATCGGCCGTGCTAAATTGACCCATAGTGTCCAGGGATGTGTGGGTTAGGGTGGATCGGCCGTGCTAAATTGTCCCATAGTGCACAGGGATGTGCGGGTTAGGGTGGATTGGCCGTGCTAAATTGTCCAATAGTGCCCAGGGATGTGCAGGTTCGGGTGGGTTGGCCGTGCTAAATTGTCCCGTAGTGCCCAGGGATGTGCGGGTCAGGATGGGTTGGCCGTGCTAAATTGTCCCATAGTGCCCAGGGATGTGCGGGTTAGGGTGGGTTGGCTGTGCTAAATTGTCCCGTCGTGCCCAGGGATTTGCGGGTTAGGGTGGGTTGGCTGTGCTAAATTGTCCCATCGTGCCCAGGGATGTGTGGGTTAGGGTGGGTTGGCTGTGCTAAATTGTCCCATAGTGCCCAGGGATGTGCGGGTTAGGATGGATTGGCCGTGCTAAATTGTCCCATAGTGCCCAGGAATGTGCGGGTTAGGGTGGATTGGCCGTGCTAAATTGTACCGTAGTGTCCAGGGATGTGTAGGTTAGGGTGGATCAGCCGTGCTAAATTGTCCCATAGTGCCCAGGGATGTGTGGGTTAGGGAGAATCGGCCGTGCTAATTTGACCCATAGTGTCCAGGGATGTGTGGGTTAGGGTGGATCGGCCGTGCTAAATTGTCCCATAGTGCCCAGGGGTGTGCGGGTTAGGGTGGGTTGGCCATGCTAAATTGTCCCATAGTGTCCAGGGATGTGTGGGTTAGGGTGGATCAGCCATGCTAACTTGTCCCATAGTGCCCAGGGATGTGTGGGTGAGGGTGGATCGGCCGTGCTAAATTGTCCCATAGTGCCAACGGATGTGTGGGTTAGGGTGGAATTGGCCGTGCTAAATTGTCCCGTAGTGCCCAGGGATGTGTGGGTTAGGGTGGATTGGCCGTGCTAAATTGTCCCGTAGTGCCCAGGGATGTGCGGGTTAGGGTGGAATTGGCCATGCTAAATTGTCCCATAGTGCCCAGGGATATGCGGGTTAGGGTGGATTGGCCGTGCTAAATTGTCCCGTAGTGCCCAGGGATGTGCGGGTTAGGGTGGGTTGGCCGTGCTAAATTGTCCCGTAGTGCCCAGGGATGTGCGGGTTAGGGTGGATTGGCCGTGCTAAATTGTCCCGTAGTGCCCAGGGATGTGCGGGTTAGGGTGGATTGGCCGTGCTAAATTGTCCCGTAGTGCCCAGGGATGTGCGGGTTAGGGTGGGTTGGCCGTGCTAAATTGTCCCGTAGTGCCCAGGGATGTGCGGGTTAGGGTGGGTTGGCCGTGCTAAATTGTTCCGTAGTGCCCAGGGATGTGCGGGTTAGGGTGGGTTGGCCGTGCTAAATTGTACCGTAGTGTCCAGGGATGTGTGGGTTAGGGTGGATCGGCCGTGCTAAATTGTCCAATAGTGCCCAGGGATGTGCAGGTTCGGGTGGGTTGGCCGTGCTAAATTGTCCCGTAGTGCCCAGGGATGTGCGGGTCAGGGTGGGTTGGCCGTGCTAAATTGTCCCATAGTGCCCAGGGATGTGCGGGTTAGGGTGGGTTGGCTGTGCTAAATTGTCCCGTCGTGCCCAGGGATGTGCGGGTTAGGGTGGATTGGCCGTGCTAAATTGTCCCATAGTGCCCAGGGATGTGCGGGTTAGGGTGGATTGGCCGTGCTAAATTGTCCCATAGTGCCCAGGGATGTGCAGGTTAGGGTGGGTTGGCCGTGCTAAATTGTCCCATAGTGCCCAGGGATGAGCGGGTTAGGGTGGGGTGGCCGTGCTAAATTGTCCCATAGTGTCCAGGGATGTGCGGGTTAGGGTGGGTTGGCCGTGCTAAATTGTCCCATAGTGCCCAGGGATGTGCGGGTCAGGGTGGATTGGCCGTGCTAAATTGTCCCGTAGTGCCCAGGGATGTGCGTGTTAGGTTGGGTTGGCCGTGCTAAATTGTCCCGTAGTGCCCAGGGATGTGCGGGTGAGGGTGGGGTGGCCGTGCTAAATTGTCCCGTAGTGCACAGGGATGTGCGGGTTAGGGTGGGTTGGCCGTGCTAAATTGTCCCGTAGTGCCCAGGGATGTGCGGGTTAGGGTGGATTGGCCGTGCTAAATTGTCCCGTAGTGCCCAGGGATGTGCGGGTTAGGGTGGATTGGCCGTGCTAAATTGTCCCGTCGTGCCCAAGGATGTGCGGGTTAGGGTGGATTGGCCGTGCTAAATTGTCCCGTAGTGCCCAGGGATGTGTGGGTTAGGGTGGGTTGGCCGTGCTATATTGTCCCGTAGTGCCCAGGGATGTGCAGGTTAGGGTGGATTGGCCGTGCTAAATTGTCCCATAGCGCCCAGGGATGTGCGGGTTAGGGTGGGTTGGCCATGCTAAATTGTCCCATAGTGCCCAGGGATGTGCAGGTTCGGGTGGGTTGGCCGTGCTAAATTGTCCCGGAGTGTCCAGGGATGTGCGGGTTAGGGTGGGTTGGCCGTGCTAAATTGTCCCATAGTGCCCAGGGATATGCGGGTTAGGGTGGATTGGCCGTGCTAAATTGTCCCGTAGTGCCCAGGGATGTGCATGTTAGGTTGGGTTGGCCGTGCTAAATTGTCCCGTATTGCCCAGGGATGTGCGGGTGAGGGTGGGGTGGCCGTGCTAAATTGTCCCGTAGTGCCCAGGGATGTGCGGGTTAGGGTGGGTTGGCCGTGCTAAATTGTCCCGTAGTGCCCAGGGATGTGCGGGTTAGGGTGGATTGGCCGTGCTAAATTGTCCCGTAGTGCCCAGGGATGTGCGGGTTAGGGTGGATTGGCCGTGCTAAATTGTCCCGTCGTGCCCAGGGATGTGCGGGTTAGGGTGGATTGGCCGTGCTAAATTGTCCCGTCGTGCCCAGGGATGTGCAGGTTAGGGTGGATTAGCCGTGCTAAATTGTCCCATAGCGCCCAGGGATGTGCGGGTTAGGGCGGGTTGGCCATGCTAAATTGTCCCATAGTGCCCAGGGATGTGCAGGTTCGGGTGGGTTGGCCGTGCTAAATTGTCCCGGAGTGCCCAGGGATGTGCGGGTTAGGATGGGTTGGCTGTGCTAAATTGTCCCATAGTGCCCAGGGATGTGCGGGTTAGGGTGGATTGGCCGTGCTAAATTGTCCCACAGTGCACAGGGATGTGCGGGTTAGGGTGGATTGGCCGTGCTAAATTGTACCGTAGTGTCCAGGGATGTGTGGGTTAGGGTGGATCGGCCGTGCTAAATTATCCCATAGTGCCCAGGGATGTGTGGGTTAGGGTGGATCGGCCGTGCTAAATTGACCCATAGTGTCCAGGGATGTGTGGGTTAGGCTGGATCGGCCGTGCTAAATTGTCCCATAGTGCACAGGGATGTGCGGGTTAGGGTGGATTGGCCGTGCTAAATTGTCCAATAGTGCCCAGGGATGTGCAGGTTCGGGTGGGTTGGCCGTGCTAAATTGTCCCGTAGTGCCCAGGGATGTGCGGGTCAGGGTGGGTTGGCCGTGCTAAATTGTCCCATAGTGCCCAGGGATGTGCGGGTTAGGGTGGGTTGGCTGTGCTAAATTGTCCCGTCGTGCCCAGGGATTTGCGGGTTAGGGTGGGTTGGCTGTGCTAAATTGTCCCATCGTGCCCAGGGATGTGTGGGTTAGGGTGGGTTGGCTGTGCTAAATTGTCCCATAGTGCCCAGGGATGTGCGGGTTAGGATGGATTGGCCGTGCTAAATTGTCCCATAGTGCCCAGGAATGTGCGGGTTAGGGTGGATTGGCCGTGCTAAATTGTACCGTAGTGTCCAGGGATGTGTGGGTTAGGGTGGATCAGCCGTGCTAAATTGTCCCATAGTGCCCAGGGATGTGTGGGTTAGGGAGAATCGGCCGTGCTAATTTGACCCATAGTGTCCAGGGATGTGTGGGTTAGGGTGGATCGGCCGTGCTAAATTGTCCCATAGTGCCCAGGGGTGTGCGGGTTAGGGTGGGTTGGCCATGCTAAATTGTCCCATAGTGTCCAGGGATGTGTGGGTTAGGGTGGATCAGCCATGCTAACTTGTCCCATAGTGCCCAGGGATGTGTGGGTGAGGGTGGATCGGCCGTGCTAAATTGTCCCATAGTGCCAACGGATGTGTGGGTTAGGGTGGAATTGGCCGTGCTAAATTGTCCCGTAGTGCCCAGGGATGTGTGGGTTAGGGTGGATTGGCCGTGCTAAATTGTCCCGTAGTGCCCAGGGATGTGCGGGTTAGGGTGGAATTGGCCATGCTAAATTGTCCCATAGTGCCCAGGGATATGCGGGTTAGGGTGGATTGGCCGTGCTAAATTGTCCCGTAGTGCCCAGGGATGTGCGGGTTAGGGTGGATTGGCCGTGCTAAATTGTCCCATAGCGCCCAGGGATGTGCGGGTTAGGGTGGGTTGGCCATGCTAAATTGTCCCATAGTGCCCAGGGATGTGCAGGTTCGGGTGGGTTGGCCGTGCTAAATTGTCCCGGAGTGTGCAGGGATGTGCGGGTTAGGGTGGGTTGGCCGTGCTAAATTGTCCCATAGTGCCCAGGGATATGCGGGTTAGGGTGGATTGGCCGTGCTAAATTGTCCCGTAGTGCCCAGGGATGTGCATGTTAGGTTGGGTTGGCCGTGCTAAATTGTCCCGTAGTGCCCAGGGATGTGCGGGTGAGGGTGGGGTGGCCGTGCTAAATTGTCCCGTAGTGCCCAGGGATGTGCGGGTTAGGGTGGGTTGGCCGTGCTAAATTGTCCCGTAGTGCCCAGGGATGTGCGGGTTAGGGTGGATTGGCCGTGCTAAATTGTCCCGTAGTGCCCAGGGATGTGCGGGTTAGGGTGGATTGGCCGTGCTAAATTGTCCCGTCGTGCCCAGGGATGTGCGGGTTAGGGTGGATTGGCCGTGCTAAATTGTCCCGTCGTGCCCAGGGATGTGCAGGTTAGGGTGGATTAGCCGTGCTAAATTGTCCCATAGCGCCCAGGGATGTGCGGGTTAGGGTGGGTTGGCCATGCTAAATTGTCCCATAGTGCCCAGGGATGTGCAGGTTCGGGTGGGTTGGCCGTGCTAAATTGTCCCGGAGTGCCCAGGGATGTGCGGGTTAGGATGGGTTGGCTGTGCTAAATTGTCCCATAGTGCCCAGGGATGTGCGGGTTAGGGTGGATTGGCCGTGCTAAATTGTCCCGTAGTGCCCAGGGATGTGCGGGTGAGGGTCCGGTGGCCGTGCTAAATTGTCCCGTAGTGCACAGGGATGTGCGGGTTAGGGTGGGTTGGCCGTGCTAAATTGTCCCGTAGTGCCCAGGGATGTGCGGGTTAGGGTGGATTGGCCGTGCTAAATTGTCCCGTAGTGCACAGGGATGTGCGGGTTAGGGTGGATTGGCCGTGCTAAATTGTCCCGTCGTGCCCAAGGATGTGCGGGTTAGGGTGGATTGGCCGTGCTAAATTGTCCCGTAGTGCCCAGGGATGTGTGGGTTAGGGTGGGTTGGCCGTGCTAAATTGTCCCTTAGTGCCCAGGGATGTGCAGGTTAGGGTGGATTGGCCGTGCTAAATTGTCCCATAGCGCCCAGGGATGTGCGGGTTAGGGTGGGTTGGCCATGCTAAATTGTCCCATAGTGCCCAGGGATGTGCAGGTTCGGGTGGGTTGGCCGTGCTAAATTGTCCCGGAGTGTCCAGGGATGTGCGGGTTAGGGTGGGTTGGCCGTGCTAAATTGTCCCATAGTGCCCAGGGATATGCGGGTTAGGGTGGATTGGCCGTGCTAAATTGTCCCGTAGTGCCCAGGGATGTGCATGTTAGGTTGGGTTGGCCGTGCTAAATTGTCCCGTAGTGCCCAGGGATGTGCGGGTGAGGGTGGGGTGGCCGTGCTAAATTGTCCCGTAGTGCCCAGGGATGTGCGGGTTAGGGTGGGTTGGCCGTGCTAAATTGTCCCGTAGTGCCCAGGGATGTGCGGGTTGGGTGGATTGGCCGTGCTAAATTGTCCCGTAGTGCCCAGGGATGTGCGGGTTAGGGTGGATTGGCCGTGCTAAATTGTCCCGTAGTGCCCAGGGATGTGCGGGTTAGGGTGGATTGGCCGTGCTAAATTGTCCCGTCGTGCCCAGGGATGTGCAGGTTAGGGTGGATTAGCCGTGCTAAATTGTCCCATAGCGCCCAGGGATGTGCGGGTTAGGGTGGGTTGGCCATGCTAAATTGTCCCATAGTGCCCAGGGATGTGCAGGTTCGGGTGGGTTGGCCGTGCTAAATTGTCCCGGAGTGCCCAGGGATGTGCGGGTTAGGATGGGTTGGCTGTGCTAAATTGTCCCATAGTGCCCAGGGATGTGCGGGTTAGGGTGGATTGGCCGTGCTAAATTGTCCCACAGTGCACAGGGATGTGCGGGTTAGGGTGGATTGGCCGTGCTAAATTGTACCGTAGTGTCCAGGGATGTGTGGGTTAGGGTGGATCGGCCGTGCTAAATTATCCCATAGTGCCCAGGGATGTGTGGGTTAGGGTGGATCGGCCGTGCTAAATTGACCCATAGTGTCCAGGGATGTGTGGGTTAGGCTGGATCGGCCGTGCTAAATTGTCCCATAGTGCACAGGGATGTGCGGGTTAGGGTGGATTGGCCGTGCTAAATTGTCCAATAGTGCCCAGGGATGTGCAGGTTCGGGTGGGTTGGCCGTGCTAAATTGTCCCGTAGTGCCCAGGGATGTGCGGGTCAGGGTGGGTTGGCCGTGCTAAATTGTCCCATAGTGCCCAGGGATGTGCGGGTTAGGGTGGGTTGGCTGTGCTAAATTGTCCCGTCGTGCCCAGGGATTTGCGGGTTAGGGTGGGTTGGCTGTGCTAAATTGTCCCATCGTGCCCAGGGATGTGTGGGTTAGGGTGGGTTGGCTGTGCTAAATTGTCCCATAGTGCCCAGGGATGTGCGGGTTAGGATGGATTGGCCGTGCTAAATTGTCCCATAGTGCCCAGGAATGTGCGGGTTAGGGTGGATTGGCCGTGCTAAATTGTACCGTAGTGTCCAGGGATGTGTGGGTTAGGGTGGATCAGCCGTGCTAAATTGTCCCATAGTGCCCAGGGATGTGTGGGTTAGGGAGAATCGGCCGTGCTAATTTGACCCATAGTGTCCAGGGATGTGTGGGTTAGGGTGGATCGGCCGTGCTAAATTGTCCCATAGTGCCCAGGGGTGTGCGGGTTAGGGTGGGTTGGCCATGCTAAATTGTCCCATAGTGTCCAGGGATGTGTGGGTTAGGGTGGATCAGCCATGCTAACTTGTCCCATAGTGCCCAGGGATGTGTGGGTGAGGGTGGATCGGCCGTGCTAAATTGTCCCATAGTGCCAACGGATGTGTGGGTTAGGGTGGAATTGGCCGTGCTAAATTGTCCCGTAGTGCCCAGGGATGTGTGGGTTAGGGTGGATTGGCCGTGCTAAATTGTCCCGTAGTGCCCAGGGATGTGCGGGTTAGGGTGGAATTGGCCATGCTAAATTGTCCCATAGTGCCCAGGGATATGCGGGTTAGGGTGGATTGGCCGTGCTAAATTGTCCCGTAGTGCCCAGGGATGTGCGGGTTAGGGTGGGTTGGCCGTGCTAAATTGTCCCGTAGTGCCCAGGGATGTGCGGGTTAGGGTGGATTGGCCGTGCTAAATTGTCCCGTAGTGCCCAGGGATGTGCGGGTTAGGGTGGATTGGCCGTGCTAAATTGTCCCGTAGTGCCCAGGGATGTGCGGGTTAGGGTGGGTTGGCCGTGCTAAATTGTCCCGTAGTGCCCAGGGATGTGCGGGTTAGGGTGGGTTGGCCGTGCTAAATTGTTCCGTAGTGCCCAGGGATGTGCGGGTTAGGGTGGGTTGGCCGTGCTAAATTGTACCGTAGTGTCCAGGGATGTGTGGGTTAGGGTGGATCGGCCGTGCTAAATTGTCCAATAGTGCCCAGGGATGTGCAGGTTCGGGTGGGTTGGCCGTGCTAAATTGTCCCGTAGTGCCCAGGGATGTGCGGGTCAGGGTGGGTTGGCCGTGCTAAATTGTCCCATAGTGCCCAGGGATGTGCGGGTTAGGGTGGGTTGGCTGTGCTAAATTGTCCCGTCGTGCCCAGGGATGTGCGGGTTAGGGTGGATTGGCCGTGCTAAATTGTCCCATAGTGCCCAGGGATGTGCGGGTTAGGGTGGATTGGCCGTGCTAAATTGTCCCATAGTGCCCAGGGATGTGCAGGTTAGGGTGGGTTGGCCGTGCTAAATTGTCCCATAGTGCCCAGGGATGAGCGGGTTAGGGTGGGGTGGCCGTGCTAAATTGTCCCATAGTGTCCAGGGATGTGCGGGTTAGGGTGGGTTGGCCGTGCTAAATTGTCCCATAGTGCCCAGGGATGTGCGGGTTAGGGTGGATTGGCCGTGCTAAATTGTCCCGTAGTGCCCAGGGATGTGCGTGTTAGGTTGGGTTGGCCGTGCTAAATTGTCCCGTAGTGCCCAGGGATGTGCGGGTGAGGGTGGGGTGGCCGTGCTAAATTGTCCCGTAGTGCACAGGGATGTGCGGGTTAGGGTGGATTGGCCGTGCTAAATTGTCCCGTAGTGCCCAGGGATGTGCGGGTTAGGGTGGATTGGCCGTGCTAAATTGTCCCGTCGTGCCCAAGGATGTGCGGGTTAGGGTGGATTGGCCGTGCTAAATTGTCCCGTAGTGCCCAGGGATGTGTGGGTTAGGGTGGGTTGGCCGTGCTAAATTGTCCCGTAGTGCCCAGGGATGTGCAGGTTAGGGTGGATTGGCCGTGCTAAATTGTCCCATCGCGCCCAGGGATGTGCGGGTTAGGGTGGGTTGGCCATGCTAAATTGTCCCATAGTGCCCAGGGATGTGCAGGTTCGGGTGGGTTGGCCGTGCTAAATTGTCCCGGAGTGTCCAGGGATGTGCGGGTTAGGGTGGGTTGGCCGTGCTAAATTGTCCCATAGTGCCCAGGGATATGCGGGTTAGGGTGGATTGGCCGTGCTAAATTGTCCCGTAGTGCCCAGGGATGTGCATGTTAGGTTGGGTTGGCCGTGCTAAATTGTCCCGTAGTGCCCAGGGATGTGCGGGTGAGGGTGGGGTGGCCGTGCTAAATTGTCCCGTAGTGCCCAGGGATGTGCGGGTTAGGGTGGGTTGGCCGTGCTAAATTGTCCCGTAGTGCCCAGGGATGTGCGGGTTAGGGTGGATTGGCCGTGCTAAATTGTCCCGTAGTGCCCAGGGATGTGCGGGTTAGGGTGGATTGGCCGTGCTAAATTGACCCGTCGTGCCCAGGGATGTGCGGGTTAGGGTGGATTGGCCGTGCTAAATTGTCCCGTCGTGCCCAGGGATGTGCAGGTTAGGGTGGATTAGCCGTGCTAAATTGTCCCATAGCGCCCAGGGATGTGCGGGTTAGGGTGGGTTGGCCATGCTAAATTGTCCCATAGTGCCCAGGGATGTGCAGGTTCGGGTGGGTTGGCCGTGCTAAATTGTCCCGGAGTGCCCAGGGATGTGCGGGTTAGGATGGGTTGGCTGTGCTAAATTGTCCCATAGTGCCCAGGGATGTGCGGGTTAGGGTGGATTGGCCGTGCTAAATTGTCCCACAGTGCCCAGGGATGTGCGGGTTAGGGTGGATTGGCCGTGCTAAATTGTCCCATAGTGCCCAGGGATGTGCAGGTTAGGGTGGATTGGCCGTGCTAAATTGTCCCATAGTGCCCAGGGATGTGCGGGTTAGGGTGGATTGGCCGTGCTAAATTGTACCGTAGTGTCCAGGGATGTGTGGGTTAGGGTGGATCGGCCGTGCTAAATTATCCCATAGTGCCCAGGGATGTGTGGGTTAGGGTGGATCGGCCGTGCTAAATTGACCCATAGTGTCCAGGGATGTGTGGGTTAGGCTGGATCGGCCGTGCTAAATTGTCCCATAGTGCACAGGGATGTGCGGGTTAGGGTGGATTGGCCGTGCTAAATTGTCCAATAGTGCCCAGGGATGTGCAGGTTCGGGTGGGTTGGCCGTGCTAAATTGTCCCGTAGTGCCCAGGGATGTGCGGGTCAGGGTGGGTTGGCCGTGCTAAATTGTCCCATAGTGCCCAGGGATGTGCGGGTTAGGGTGGGTTGGCTGTGCTAAATTGTCCCGTCGTGCCCAGGGATTTGCGGGTTAGGGTGGGTTGGCTGTGCTAAATTGTCCCATCGTGCCCAGGGATGTGTGGGTTAGGGTGGGTTGGCTGTGCTAAATTGTCCCATAGTGCCCAGGGATGTGCGGGTTAGGATGGATTGGCCGTGCTAAATTGTCCCATAGTGCCCAGGAATGTGCGGGTTAGGGTGGATTGGCCGTGCTAAATTGTACCGTAGTGTCCAGGGATGTGTGGGTTAGGGTGGATCAGCCGTGCTAAATTGTCCCATAGTGCCCAGGGATGTGTGGGTTAGGGAGAATCGGCCGTGCTAATTTGACCCATAGTGTCCAGGGATGTGTGGGTTAGGGTGGATCGGCCGTGCTAAATTGTCCCATAGTGCCCAGGGGTGTGCGGGTTAGGGTGGGTTGGCCATGCTAAATTGTCCCATAGTGTCCAGGGATGTGTGGGTTAGGGTGGATCAGCCATGCTAACTTGTCCCATAGTGCCCAGGGATGTGTGGGTGAGGGTGGATCGGCCGTGCTAAATTGTCCCATAGTGCCAACGGATGTGTGGGTTAGGGTGGAATTGGCCGTGCTAAATTGTCCCCTAGTGCCCAGGGATGTGTGGGTTAGGGTGGATTGGCCGTGCTAAATTGTCCCGTAGTGCCCAGGGATGTGCGGGTTAGGGTGGAATTGGCCATGCTAAATTGTCCCATAGTGCCCAGGGATATGCGGGTTAGGGTGGATTGGCCGTGCTAAATTGTCCCGTAGTGCCCAGGGATGTGCGGGTTAGGGTGGGTTGGCCGTGCTAAATTGTCCCGTAGTGCCCAGGGATGTGCGGGTTAGGGTGGATTGGCCGTGCTAAATTGTCCCGTAGTGCCCAGGGATGTGCGGGTTAGTGTGGATTGGCCGTGCTAAATTGTCCCGTAGTGCCCAGGGATGTGCGGGTTAGGGTGGGTTGGCCATGCTAAATTGTCCCATAGTGCCCAGGGATGTGCAGGTTCGGGTGGGTTGGCCGTGCTAAATTGTCCCGGAGTGCCCAGGGATGTGCGGGTTAGGATGGGTTGGCTGTGCTAAATTGTCCCATAGTGCCCAGGGATGTGCGGGTTAGGGTGGATTGGCCGTGCTAAATTGTCCCACAGTGCACAGGGATGTGCGGGTTAGGGTGGATTGGCCGTGCTAAATTGTACCGTAGTGTCCAGGGATGTGTGGGTTAGGGTGGATCGGCCGTGCTAAATTATCCCATAGTGCCCAGGGATGTGTGGGTTAGGGTGGATCGGCCGTGCTAAATTGACCCATAGTGTCCAGGGATGTGTGGGTTAGGGTGGATCGGCCGTGCTAAATTGTCCCATAGTGCACAGGGATGTGCGGGTTAGGGTGGATTGGCCGTGCTAAATTGTCCAATAGTGCCCAGGGATGTGCAGGTTCGGGTGGGTTGGCCGTGCTAAATTGTCCCGTAGTGCCCAGGGATGTGCGGGTCAGGGTGGGTTGGCCGTGCTAAATTGTCCCATAGTGCCCAGGGATGTGCGGGTTAGGGTGGGTTGGCTGTGCTAAATTGTCCCGTCGTGCCCAGGGATTTGCGGGTTAGGGTGGGTTGGCTGTGCTAAATTGTCCCATCGTGCCCAGGGATGTGTGGGTTAGGGTGGGTTGGCTGTGCTAAATTGTCCCATAGTGCCCAGGGATGTGCGGGTTAGGATGGATTGGCCGTGCTAAGTTGTCCCATAGTGCCCAGGAATGTGCGGGTTAGGGTGGATTGGCCGTGCTAAATTGTACCGTAGTGTCCAGGGATGTGTGGGTTAGGGTGGATCAGCCGTGCTAAATTGTCCCATAGTGCCCAGGGATGTGTGGGTTAGGGAGAATCGGCCGTGCTAATTTGACCCATAGTGTCCAGGGATGTGTGGGTTAGGGTGGATCGGCCGTGCTAAATTGTCCCATAGTGCCCAGGGGTGTGCGGGTTAGGGTGGGTTGGCCATGCTAAATTGTCCCATAGTGCCCAGGGATGTGCGGGTTAGGGTGGATTGGCCGTGCTAAATTGTACCATAGTGTCCAGGGATGTGTGGGTTAGGGTGGATCAGCCGTGCTAAATTGTCCCATAGTGCCCAGGGATGTGTGGGTTAGGGAGAATCGGCCGTGCTAATTTGACCCATAGTGTCCAGGGGTGTGTGGGTTAGGGTGGATCGGCCGTGCTAAATTGTCCCATAGTGCCCAGGGGTGTGCGGGTTAGGGTGGGTTGGCCATGCTAAATTGTCCCATAGTGTCCAGGGATGTGTGGGTTAGGGTGGATCAGCCATGCTAACTTGTCCCATAGTGCCCAGGGATGTGTGGGTGAGGGTGGATCGGCCGTGCTAAATTGTCCCATAGTGCCAACGGATGTGTGGGTTAGGGTGGAATTGGCCGTGCTAAATTGTCCCGTAGTGCCCAGGGATGTGGGGGTTAGGGTGGATTGGCCGTGCTAAATTGTCCCGTAGTGCCCAGGGATGTGCGGGTTAGGGTGGAATTGGCCATGCTAAATTGTCCCATAGTGCCCAGGGATATGCGGGTTAGGGTGGGTTGGCCGTGCTAAATTGTCCCATAGTGCCCAGGGATATGCGGGTTAGGGTGGATTGGCCGTGCTAAATTGTCCCATAGTGCCCAGGGATGTGTGGGTTAGGGTGGGTTGGCCGTGCTAAATTGTCCCATAGTGCCCAGGGATGTGCGGGTTCGGGTGGGTTGGCTGTGCTAAATTGTCCCGTCGTGCCCAGGGATGTGCGGGTTAGGGTGGGTTGGCTGTGCTAAATTGTCCCATAGTGCCCAGGGATGTGCGGGTTGGGGTGGGTTGGCTGTGCTAAATTGTCCCATAGGGCCCAGGGATGTGCGGGTTAGGATGGATTGGCCGTGCTAAATTGTCCCATAGTGCCCAGGGATGTGCGGGTTAGGTTGGATTGGCTGTGCTAAATTGTCCCGTAGTGCCCAGGGATGTGCGTGTTCGGTTGGGTTGGCCGTGCTAAATTGTCCCGTAGTGCCCAGGGATGTGTGGGTTAGGGTGGATTGGCCGAGCTAAATTGTCCCATAGTGCCCAGGGATGTGCGGGTTAGGGTGGGTTGGCCGTGCTAAATTGTCCCATAGTGCCCAGGGATGTGCGGGTTAGGGTGGATTGGCTGTGCTAAATTGCCCCGTAGTGCCCAGGGATGTGCGGGTTAGGGTGGGGTGGCCGTGCTAAATTGTCCCGTAGTACCCAGGGATGTGCGGGTTAGGGTGGGTTGGCCGTGCTAAATTGTCCCGTAGTGCCCAGGGATGTGCGGGTTAGGGTGGGTTGGCCGTGCTAAATTGTTCCGTAGTGCCCAGGGATCTGCGGGTTAGGGTGGGTTGGCCGTGCTAAATTGTCCCGTAGTGCCCACGGATGTGCGGTTTAGGGTGGATTGGCCGTGCTAAATTGTCCCGTCGTGCCCAGGGATGTGCGGGTTTGGGTGGATTGGCCGTGCTAAATTGTCCAATAGTGCCCAGGGATGTGCAGGTTCGGGTGGGTTGGCCGTGCTAAATTGTCCCGTAGTGCCCAGGGATGTGCGGGTCAGGGTGGGTTGGCCGTGCTAAATTGTCCCATAGTGCCCAGGGATGTGTCGGGTTCGGGTGGGTTGGCTGTGCTAAATTGTCCCGTCGTGCCCAGGGATGTGCGGGTTAGGGTGGGTTGGCTGTGCTAAATTGTCCCATAGTGCCCAGGGATGTGCGGGTTAGGGTGGGTTGGCTGTGCTAAATTGTCCCATATGGCCCAGGGATGTGCGGGTTAGGATGGATTGGCCGTGCTAAATTGTCCCATAGTGCCCAGGGATGTGCGGGTTAGGTTGGATTGGCTGTGCTAAATTGTACCGTAGTGTCCAGGGATGTGTGGGTTAGGGTGGATCGGCCGTGCTAAATTGTCCCATAGTGCCCAGGGATATGCGGGTTAGGGTGGATTGGCCGTGCTAAATTGTCCCGTAGTGCCCAGGGATGTGCGCGTTAGGGTGGGTTGGCCGTGCTAAATTGTCCCGTAGTGCCCAGGGATGTGCGGGTTAGGGTGGATTGGCCGTGCTAAATTGTCCCGTAGTGCCCACGGATGTGCGGGTTAGGGTGGATTGGCCGTGCTAAATTGTCCCGTAGTGCGCAGGGATGTGCGGGTTAGGGTGGATTGGCCGTGCTAAATTGTCCCATAGCGCCCAGGGCTGTGTGGGTTAGGGTGGATCGGCCGTGGTAAATTGACCCATAGTGTCCAGGGATGTGTGGGTTAGGTTGGATCGGCCGTGCTAAATTGTCCCATAGTGCCCAGGGGTGTGCGGGTTAGGGTGGGTTGGCCATGCTAAATTGTCCCGTAGTGCCCAGGGATGTGTGTGTTAGGGTGGATCAGCCATGCTAACTTGTCCCATAGTGCCCAGGGATGTGTGGGTGTGGGTGGATCGGCCGTGCTAAATTGTCCCATAGTGCCCACGGATGTGTGGGTTAGGGTGGAATTGGCCGTGCTAAATTGTCCCGTAGTGCCCAGGGATGTGTGGGTTAGGGTGGATTGGCCGTGCTAAATTGTCCCGTAGTGCCCAGGGATGTGCGGGTTAGGGTGGAATTGGCCATGCTAAATTGTCCCATAGTGCCCAGGGATATGCGGGTTAGGGTGGATTGGCCCTGCTAAATTGTCCCGTAGTGCCCAGGGATGTGCGGGTTAGGGTGGGTTGGCCGTGCTAAATTGTCCCGTAGTGCCCAGGGATGTGCGGGTTAGGGTGGATTGGCCGTGCTAAATTGTCCCGTAGTGCCCAGGGATGTGCGGGTTAGGGTGGATTGGCCGTGCTAAATTGTCCCATAGTGTCCATGGATGTGCGGGTTAGGGTGGGTTGGCCGTGCTAAATTGTCCCGTAGTGCCCAGGGATGTGCAGGTTAGGGTGGGTTGGCCGTGCTAAATTGTCCCGTAGTGCCCAGCGATGTGCGGGTTAGGGTGGATTGGCCGTGCTAAATTGTCCCATAGTGTCCAGGGATGTGCGGGTTAGGGTGGGTTGGCCGTGCTAAATTGTCCCGTAGTGCCCAGGGATGTGCAGGTTAGGGTGGGTTGGCCGTGCTAAATTGTCCCATAGTGCCCAGGGATGTGCCGGTTAGGGTGGATTGGCCGTGCTAAATTGTCCCGTAGTGCCCAGGGATGTGCGTGTTCGGTTGGGTTGGCCGTGCTAAATTGTCCCGTAGTGCCCAGGGATGTGTGGGTTAGGTTGGATTGGCCGTGCTAAATTGTCCCATAGTGCCCAGGGATGTGCGGGTTAGGGTGGGTTGGCCGTGCTAAATTGTCCCATAGTGCCCAGGGATGTGCGGGTTAGGGTGGATTGGCTGTGCTAAATTGCCCCGTAGTGCCCAGGGATGTGCGGGTTAGGGTGGGGTGGCCGTGCTAAATTGTCCCGTAGTGCCCACGGATGTGCGGGTTAGGGTGGATTGGCCGTGCTAAATTGTCCCGTCGTGCCCAGGGATGTGCGGGTTAGGGTGGATTGGCCGTGCTAAATTGTCCCGTAGTGCCCAGGGATGTGCAGGTTAGGGTGGATTGGCCGTGCTAAACTGTCCCATAGCGCCCAGGGATGTGCGGGTTAGGTTGGATTGGCCGTGCTAAATTGTCCCGTAGTGCCAGGGATGTGCGGGTTAGGGTGGATTGGCCGTGCTAAATTGTCCCGTCGTGCCCAGCGATGTGCGGGTTAGGGTGGGTTGGCCGTGCTAAATTGTCCCATAGTGCCCAGGGATGTGTGGGTTAGGGTGGATCGGCCGTGCTAAATTGTCCCATAGTGCCCAGGTATGTGCGGGTTAGGGTGGATTGGCCGTGCTAAATTGTCCCGTAGTGCCCAGGGATGTGCTGGTTCGGGTGGATTGGCCGTGCTAAATTGTCCCATAGTGTCCAGGGATGTGCGGGTTAGGGTGCATTGGCCGTGCTAAATTGTCCCATAGTGCCCAGGGATGTGTGTGTTAGGGTGGGATTGGCCGTGCTAAATTGCCCCGTAGTGCCCAGGGATGTGCGGGTTAGGGTGGATTGGCTGGGGCTGGTTGGGGCATTCTTTGTGGGGAGCTGGTGTGTATTCGATGAGCTGAATACCCTGTACCCAGACTGCAGGGATGCGATGGTATCTGTGGCTCTCACACTGATCTGAAAAACTGAGGATACGAAAGCGAGTGTTGTGACCAAGGTAACCCTTCGCAGCTCAGCATGACGAGATGGATCGCCCCTCCACACACCCAAATCCCAACTCTGAGTACAATTAGCTAAGCCTATAACTCTAAGTTATTGGGTTGGCAATTTAAAACTGCAACGCAGTAGGGCTTATAGTGAACACAGCTCAGTGGAATTGCTCTGAGCTCACTGGGAAGAACTCATATCATGAGCCCATGTATATAAAGGGGGATTTTGGTAACCTGGAGTGAGTTCGCTCCCCAGAGGCGTACTCTAAATAAAATGACCATCATCGTTCATGCTGCATGCAAAGTTCGGAATTTTCATCTGGAAATGTTCTACACTATGTTGCCTGCACCAGGTCACAAACACAAAGATTAATTATCTCCAGCTGGGACAGTGAAATCATCCCACATCTGTAACTGAAATATGCTCAAAATAAACATTATTTTTACCCCCCCCAACCCCCAAACATGTCTAAGCTGGGCCATTGTTCATTTAAGCTGCTGTTCGTGGCTCCCAGGCTGACGCCTGAAATACTTGCTGGGTAGGTGGCCTTGCGAATCGAGTCAGAGGTGAACTAATCGTCTTATTTTCCCAGTTTCAGAACGGTTTTTGCTGGGCAGTCTTGTGACGAACGCAAGCAAAAAGGAACAGACTCGAAAACTAATCCGTTTGTGCACAAACAATCCGATCCCTCGGCTTGCATTCGCAATGAATCCAGCTGGAATGCGCAACAGCTTGTTAAACAGTGTCCAAGTTAAATTTTCAAACAAAACCCTGGGAGAGTTTCATATGAAATAAAGCCAGAAAATGAGAGCTAACTGAAGGATATAGACACATAGAGATGTATGACTTGGAAACAGACCCTTCGGCCCAACCCGTCCATGCTGGCCCAGATATCCTAAATTAATCTAGTCCCATTTGCCAGCATTTGGCACATATCCCTCTAAACCCTTCCTATTCATGTGCCCATCCAGATGCCTTTTAAATGCTGTAACTGTACCAGCCCCCACCACTTCCTCTGGCAGCTCATTCCATACACGCACCACCCTCTGTGTGAAAAAGTTGCCCCTTGGGTCTTGCCACTGCACCTTAAACCTATGCCCCTCTAGTTTTGGACTCCCCCAACCTGGGGGAAAAGACCTTGACTATTCACCCTATCCATCCCCTTCATAAACCTCTATAAAGTCCCCCCTCAGTCCCTGAGGTTCCAGGAAAAATAGCCCCAGTCTATCCAGCCTCTCCCTGTAGCTCAAACCCTCCAACCCCAGCAACATTCTTGTAAATCTTTTCTGAATCCTTTCAAGTCTCACAACATCCTTCCTGTAGCAGGGAGACCGGGATTGAACGCAGTATTCCAATAGTGGTTTTGATTTTGCCACAACAGTTAACCAAGCAATTAAAAGAGACAGATTTGGTGGAACATTAAACAGAAGCAAGTCCGGAGACAAAGGGAAGGGATTAAGTTGAGCAATTAATTTATTCCAGGGCTGTGGCAATAATTTATATTAGAAACTGCGACTTGACTGATTTCAAAAATGTACTGAATCTGACAGATTGTGGAGGCAGAGAGATTTGGTGAAAAACATGACTGAAATGAGCACCACAAAGTTGCTGAGGTTGAAGGGTCAGTGCTGAGGGAGCGCGCACTGTCGGAGGGTCAGTGCTGAGCGAGTGGGCACTGTCGGAGGGTCAGCGCTGAGGGAATGGGCACTGTCGGAGGGTCAGCGCCGAGGGAGTGGGCACTGTTGGAGAGTCAGTGCTGAGGGAATGGGCACTGTCGGAGGAGAGGAGCCAGGCTGGGTTCGGGCGCGAGGGGCAGAATGGTGGCACGAAGAGGTTAAAAACTGGAACTTGGTCTCTTGCAGTTTCCATCTGAAATGTGAGAATGGACACGGCCTGGGGCTGGAACCTGCTCTGGTGCTGTTGTTGTGGATCTGATTACCGTGGCGAGAGAGAGAAGGGGACCCGAAGGCCTGGCATCAAAGTCCGGGATATTCGACAACGAGAGGTGGCGCTGAGTGTGCCTAAAACGAATGGTGAGACTGCCTTTCATTTGTGCTGCAGTAACACGGAGAGGACAGGAATCCAGCTCTGAATCCCCACTGATCCCAGCTCCCAGGACTATCACATTGCACATTCCCATGGGGTCCCTCCCCAAGCAGGGGAACGTCTGCTGCCTCCTCACTCTCTGGGGGGTTATCGAGACACCCCTGCTACACCCCACCCCCTCACCAACCCCACGGCCGCACCCCCAGCTCTTCCAGGCAAATTCCCGTTCCCTTTCGTCCCGACCTCCCGCGATGCACACGCTGCCGCAGCATCAGGAGGCCATTCGGCCCCTCCGATCTGCCCTGCAAAACGGCACCACAGGGAGGGGCTGGGGCTATTTTCGCTGGGAGGGCCAGAGGCTGAATGCTGTCCTCAGAGAGGTTCACAAAACCATGGATAGGGTATTCTAGAGTGGCAATACCCCGCTCCCCCTACACCCCCTCCCTATCATTGTCACCCCCTCCAGCCCTACACCCCCTCCCTGTCCTTGTCAGCCCCTCCATCCCCTACACCCCCTCCCTATCATTGTCACCCCCTCATCCCCTACACCCCCTCCCTATCTCTGTCACCCCCTCATCCCCTACACCCCCTCCCTATCATTGTCACCCTCTCCAACCCCTACGCCCCCTCCCTATCCTTGTCAGCCCCTCCATCCCCTACACCCCCTCGCTATCCTTGTCACCCCTTCATCCCCTAGACCCCCCTCCCTATCTCTGTAACCCCCTCCAGCCCCTACACCCCCTCCCTATACCTGTCACCCTCTCCATCCCCTACACCCCCTCACCATCTCTGTAAACCCCTCCAGCCCCTCCACATACCTGTCACACCCTCCATCCCCTACACCCCCTCCCCATCTCTGTAACCCCCTCCAGCCCCTACACCCCCTCCCTATCCCTGTCACCCCCTCCAGCCCCTACACCCCTCCCGATCTCTGTAACCCCCTACAGCCCCTCCACCCCCTAGCCTCCTCCATCCCCTACACCCCACCCTATCTCTGTCAACCCCCTCCTGCCCCTACACCCCCTCCCTATCTCTGTCAACCCCCTCCAGCCCCTACATCCCTCCCTATACCTGTCACCCCCTGCAGCCCCTACACCCTCTCGCTATCTCTGTAACCCCCTCCAGCCCCTACACCCTCTCGCTATCTCTGTAACACCTCCTGCCCGTACATCCCCTCCCTATCTCTGTAACCTCCTCGTGCCCCTACACCCTCTCCCTATCTCTATAACCCCCTCCAGCCTCTACACCCCCTCCCTATCTCTGTAACCTCTTCCAGCCCCTACACCCCCTCCCTATACCTGTCACCTCCTCCAGCCCCTACACTCCCTCCCCATCTCTGTAACCCCCTCCTCACGCTACACCCCCTCCCTATACCTGTCACCCCCTCCATCCCCTACACCCTCTCCCTATCTCTGTAACCCCCTCCACCCCCTACACCCCTCCCTATCTCTGTAACCCCCTCTAGCCCCTACACCCCCTCCCCATCACTGTCACCCCCTCCAGCCCCTACACCCCCTCCCTATCTGTCACCCCGTCCAGCCTCTACACCCCCTCCCTATACCTGTCACTCCCTCCATCCCCTACACCCCCTCCCCATCACTGTCACCCCCTCCAGCCCCTACACCCCCTCCCTATCTCTGTCACCCCGTCCAGCCTCTACACCCCCTCCCTATCCCTGTCACCCCCTCCAGCCCCTACACTCCCTCCCTATCTCTATCACCCCCTCCAGCCCCTCCCTATCTCTGTCACCCCCTCCAGCCCCTACACTCCCTCCCTATCTCTGTCACCCCTTCCAGCCCCTCCACTCCCTCCCTATCCCTGTAGCACCCTCCTGCCCCTACACCCCCTCCTTACCTGGTTAACCTCCGCTAATTTTGGCCCCTTGACCATACCCCACCCCCTTCCCCCAGCGACCCCTCCGATTCCTATAGCTGCACCACTGGGGGCCGTGACTTCAGCTCTCCGGGCGCCGTGCTCTGTAACTCCTTCCCTTAATCTCCCCATCCCATCCGTCTCTCTCTCTCTCTCTCTCTCTCTCTCTCTCTGTGTCGCCCCTCTCCTTTCAGCCTCTGTTTAAAACTCATCTCTCTGACAGCACCTCTGGCTCAGTCGTGTCGCTCAGCGTGAAACTGTATTTCAGCTTCTGTCCTGTGCAGTATCTTGCGCCCCTATTTCCAGTTAATGGCGCTACATAAATGCACAGCACTTTCGCGCAGGTTTTCGGGATGAGCGAGCATTGACTAGGAACCGGGGACACAGGGACCTCAGAAATGATCCCGAGGTCCTTCGCATTTATTGAAAAGAAGTAATTTTCCATGTAGTGCTTTCTTTACACAGGAAGATCCCACACAGACATTCAGCCCACCAGCAGAATCTGACAGGCCTCAGAATCTGGAGAGTATCTGCCTTGAGGGATTTCTCTTTTCTCTGTTCATTTGTGGGATCTTGGTGTCGCTGACTGGGCCCAGTGTTTATTGCCCCGTCCCTAGTTGCCCCCCCTTTGAGAAGGTGGGGGTGAGCTGCCTTCTTGAACTGCTGCAGTCCATGTGCTGTGGGGTGACCCACAATGTCCCCTCAGGGAGGGAATTCCAGGGACTCTGACCCAGTCACACTCAAGGGACGGGGATATATTTCCAAGTCGGGATGGGGAGGGGGTCAGAGGGGAATGTGCAGGGTGGATGGTGTTCCCCTGTACCTGCTGCCCCTTGTCCTTCTGGATGGAAGTGGGTCGTGGGTTTGGAAGGTGCTGCCTGAGGGTCTTTGGTGAGTTTCTGCAGAGCACCATGTAGATGGTACACACTGCTGCGACTGAGCGACGGTGGGTTGGGGCGGGGGGAGGGAGTGGGATGTCTGTGGATGTGGTGCCAATCCAGCGGGGGGGCTGCTTTGTCCTGGAGGGTGTCGAGCTTCCTGAGTGTTGTTGGAGCTGCCCCTATCCAGGGTAAAGTGGGGGGTATTCCATCATCCACCTGACTTGTGGATGGTGGGACAGACTTTCGTGGGGGGAGTCAGGAGGGGAGTTACTCGCTGCAGGATTCCCAGCATCTGACCTGCTCTTGTAGCCGCTGTGTTTATGTGGTGGGTCCACGTGAGTTTCTGGTCAATGGTGACCCCCAGGACGTTGAGAGTCGGGGGGGTTCAGTGACGGTAACACCGTTGAATGTCAAGATTTTATCAGAAGACTCAGTGCAGCAAGAATTTCTAAGACGGGTTCTGGGAAGGAGCAACGTCAGAGACGGAGGAACTCAGGAGCATTCTCTCCTTGAAGAGCAGACGGTGAACGGATTCTTCGAGGTCAGGAGGGGGAAGGGTCTGGGAAGGGAAGTCCCGCTGGGATTGTAACCAGGCCGGGCTTGCCGAAGAGCGTGAGTTCTGTGTTACTGATGGGCGAACGGGGATAGGGGCAGGCTCGCCGGGCTCAGCCGCGGCGTCTCGCAAACGAATTCTCCCTCTTGGGAGGGAGAGGGGGCCGGGACTGAGCTCTGCGAAGCCGTCAAACCGTACACATAAATAAATCAATAAAAACGCCCGGAGTGACCGGGCCCAGCTGGTAAACCAGGAAATCAGCCGCTGCAGTCATGTTACAGCGGTCGGAGGAGGCCGTTCAGCCCATCGAGGCTTGCTACGCTGCTCAGAGAGAGGCCATGAGAATCGAGAACAGGAGGAGGCCATTCAGCCCATCCAGGCGTGCTACCATGTTCAGAGAGAGAGACCACGATAGTCCAGAACGGGAGGAGGCCATTCAGCCCATCGAGGCTTGCCATGCTGTTCAGAGAGAGGCCATGAGAGTCTAGAACAGGAGGAGGCCATTCAGCCCATAGAGGCTTACTACGCTGTTCAGAGAGAGGCCATGAGAGTCTAGAACAGGAGGAGGCCATTCAGCCCATAGAGGCTTACTACGCTGTTCAGAGAGAGGCCATGAGAGTCGAGAAGAGGAGGAGGCCATTCAGCCCATTGAAGCAGGCCACGCCATTCGGTGAGACCTCTGTGCCATTCCCATCGGTGCCACGGTTCCAGTCCGCCCTTACCGGGGCCGGCCTGTCCTCTCGGCCGGTCAGGGAGTCGGGTACGAAAACAGAGGCTTTCGCCGTCTCTTCACCGGGTACTGACCTTTGACCTGCGCCAGAACCCAACGGTGAGAAAGTCACCAATCACAGCTCGGCTTCAAACGCCAACTCCGACCCCACCCTACCCTGGGAGGAGGTTGAGGGGGTTAGGGTCCTGTAGAGGGGGGAAGGGGCTCCACCCCACCCCCTGACCTTCTGAAGCACCCGCAACGCAGGAGGGGGGTAAGTGGTGGGGTGGGGGGAGGAGGATGGAGGGTCTTGTGGCCACAGGGAGCACAGCAAGATCCCACGGGTGGGTGCTCAGCCCTAATAGCCATCTGGCGTCGGCCGGACGTGGGAACAGACAAGCACCCAGCTCACCTGCGATGCCCCGCTTGGCCAAATAGTCAGCCGCTGACGTTAATCCAGACTCATGTGTCGGGGCTGAGGGGGTGCTGGATGTTGGGGGGCGGTGGGGGTCCGGGGAAGATGGTGTGGGGTGGAGCAGTAGGTGTTGGGGGGGTCATGGTGTCATGGAGTGGAGGAGGGGGAGAATGGCCTGGGGTGGAGGAGTAGGTGTGGGGAGGGGGTAATGGTGTAGGGGAGTGAAGGAGGGGGAGAATGGCCTGGGGAGGAGGAGTAGGGGCGGGGGGGGGGAATGGTGTAGGGGAGGGAAGGAGGGGGAGAATGGCCTGGGGAGGAGGAGTAGGGGTGGGGAGGGGGTAATGGTGTAGGGGAGAGGGAGAGGGGAAGAATGGCCTGGGATGGAGGAGAAGGGGCAGGGAGGGAGTAATGGTGTAGGGGAGAGGAAGAGGGGAAGAATGGTCTGGGGTGGAGGAGTAGGGGTGGGGAGGCGGTAATGGTGTAGGGGAGGGGGCGAATGGCCTGGGATGGAGGAGTAGGGGTGGGGAGAGGGTAATGGTGTAGGGGAGTGTGAGAATGGTCTGGGATGGAGGAGTCGGCGTGGGGAGGGGGTAATGGTGTAGGGGAAGGGAGAGCAGAAGGCTGCAGTGGTGAGGGGAATGGCGTGGGAGTAGTGTTGGGGGAACAGACGTCACCGGGGACACAGACCCCACTCCGATCCATCCCATGTCCATCAAAATGGAGTCCAATCATCACTTGGCCAAGCATGACGGATGTTCGCTTTGGGAGTTGCTGGATTTCTGGGAATGGGGACAGTGGGCTGGGGGGTTGAGGTAGGAGCGTGGGGTTCAGTCCCTGCGGAGGGACGGTTCGGTCTATATACACTGGGGGAGCGGGAAATGGGGTTAGTGGGCTGGGGGGGTTGAGGTGGGGGGGAGCGGGAAATGGGGTTAGTGGGCTGGGGGGGTTTGAGGTGGGGAGGGCAGTGGGAAATGGGGTTAGTGGGCTGGGGGGGTTGAGGTGGGTGGGGAGCGGGAAATGGGGTTAGTGGGCTGGGGGGGTTGAGGTGGGGGGGCAGTGGGAAATGGGGTTAGTGGGCTGGGAGGGTTGAGGTGGGTGGGGAGTGGGAAATGGGGTTAGTGGGCTGGGGGAGTTGAGGTGGGGGCGGAGCGGGAAATGGGGTTAGGGGGCTGGGGGGTTGAGGTGGGGGGGAGCGGGAAATGGGGTTAGTGGGCTGGGGGGGGGTTGAGGTGGGAGGGGAGCGGGAAATGGGGTTAGTGGGCTGGGGGGGTTGAGGTGGGGGGGAGTGGGAAATGGGGTTAGAGGGCTGGGGGGGGTTGAGGTGGGGTGGAGCGGGAAATGGGTTTAGGGGGCTGTGGGGGGTTGAGGTGGGGAGGGGAGCGGGAAATGGGGTTAGTGGGCTGGGGGGTTGAGGTGGGGGGAGTGGGAAATGGGGTTAGTGGGCTGGGGGGGTTGAGGTGGGGGGGAGTGGGAAATGGGGTTAGTGGGCTGCGGGGGGGTTGAGGTGGGGAGGGGAGCGGGAAATGGGGTTAGTGGGCTGGGGGGGTTGAGGTGGAGGGGAGCGGGAAATGGGGTTAGTGGGCTGGGGGGGTTGAGGTGGGGGGGAGTGGGAAATGGGGTTAGTGGGCTGGGGGGTTGAGGTGGGGGGGAGTGGGAAATGGGGTTAGTGGGCTGCGGGGGGGTTGAGGTGGGGGGGAGTGGGAAATGGGGTTAGTGGGCTGGGGGTTTGAGGTGGGGGGGAGTGGGAAATGGGGTTAGTGGGCTGGGGGGGTTGAGGTGGGGGTTGAGTGGGAAATGGGGTTAGTGGGCTGGGGGGTTGAGGTGGGGGGGGAGTGGGAAATGGGGTTAGAGGGCTGGGCGGGTTGAGGTGGGGGGGAGTGGGAAATGGGGTTAGTGGGCTGGGGGGGTTGAGGTGGGGGGGAGTGGGAAATGGGGTTAGTGGGCTGGGGGGTTGAGGTGGGGGTGAGTGGGAAATGGGATGGTGACTTTATTGGAGGCCGACTGCTGAGGGTCAGAGAGACATCAAGAGGATACGGAATCATGGCCCCCCTCAGGCCTAAAACACCACCAATCACCCCACCCCCTCCCTCGCTCTGTCTGTGTCTCTCTGTCTGTCTGTCTCTCTCTGTCTGTCTGTCTCTCTTGTCTGTCTCTCCCCCCTCTCTCTCTCTGTGTCTGTCTCTCTCTGTCTGTCTCTCCCCCCTCTCTCTCTCTGTGTCTGTCTCTCTCTGTCTGTCTCTCCCCCCTCTCTCTCTGTGTCTGTCTCTCTCTGTCTGTCTGTCTCCCTCCCTCTCTCTCTGTCTGTCTGTCTGTCTCTCTCTCTGTCTGTCTGCCTCTCTCGCCCAGTCTGTCTGTCCCTCTCTGTCTGTCTCCCTCCCTCTCTCTCTGTCTGTCTGTCCCTCTTGCCCAGTCTGTCTGCCTCTCTCGCCCAGTCTGTCTGCCTCTCTCTCGGTCTGTCTCTCTCTGTCTGTCTCCCTGTCTGGGTCATGGGGCAGTAGCTTGCGACCTGGTATGCGTTCACCTTCAGTTAGGGTCTAGGAAGTTGCCCCCTGGAAAGATAGGTTTTACTGGGGCATCCTACAGGGGCACGGGATGTTTATTCGGGTAGAAATGGGCAGGGCTGGGGTTGGGGAGAGGTCACTGAGCTGGGATAGGCCTGATACGTCTCTTTCTGCCCCGTAACGGAACACCTTGATCCCGAGGGGGCGGGGGGTGCCGGGGGAGAGTGATCAGGGAGTGGAGCTGTTCTCCGGGAGGGTGAAAGTTTGGCGAGCAGGGGAAATGTTTTTACGTTTGGCGTGTCAGCACAGGTTGGGTGGGCCGAAGGGCCTCGTCACTGTGTTGTTGCTGCTGTTCTCCACCGTAGAGTCACACAGCGCGGAAGCAGGCCCTTCGGCCCAACTCATCCATACCGGCCCGCTTTCCTAAACTTGTCCCGTTTGGTCCGTATCCCTCCAAACCCTCCTGACCCACGTCCACCATCGAGATGCCTTTTAAATGTTAAAATAGTAGCAGCCCCCTGCCCACTTCCTCGTTCCATAGACGCACCACCCTCAGTGTGAAAAAGCTGCCCCTCAGGTCCGTTTTGCGCCCCCTCATCTGAAACCTACCCACCCCCTGACTTTTGGACAGATGGCACCAGCGAGCCCCGAGTCCTCACCTCGCTTCTCTGACCCAAGCGATCCCAACATCTCCGGCTGAATGTGCACCAGAATTCCCAAGACCCCAACCACCGCCCCCTCCCATTCCCCCTCGCCAAGGGTAACCAGCCACCCTTCCCCAGGGAGGGGGTTCCCTCTGCAGGGTGATGGTGGGATGCCATGCCCCACGCCCCTTCTGCTCACCTGCCTTGACCGTGAGGGTCACCTCAGAGCACTGGTGCCTCCGGTGCGGGGCCAGGGTGGTGACCCAGCACCGGTAAACCCCCTGGTCCAACCGGGAGAGGTTCCGGATGGACAGGCTGGCGTCCCCGGCCGCGAACCAGCGGTGCCTCACGCTGGTCCTGTCGGCGAACTGCGCGTCTCGCTCCTCCGTCCGCGCCCGCTCGCTGTCCCAGCCGTATGCCAGCCTCTGTGTCCGGCCCCGTCCCAGCTGCCACACCACCGTGCGCATCCCGGGTTCCCGCCCGGTCCAGGTGAAGGAGCAGGGGAGGCGGACGCTGCCCCCCAGCCAGCCAACCGCGGCCTCTGGACTCTGCCGCCGCTGCCCCCTGCAGGACAGGTGAGCTGGAGGGGTAGGGTGGGGATGGGGTGGCAGTAGGAGAAGGGGGCGGGCAGGGCGAGGGAGAGAAAAGGGTTAGACAGAATGTTGCGCGCTTGTTCCACCCCAACCTCAAAGACCCCCCCCAGTCCCACAAACAAACCCCCCCACCAACCCAATCCCCACCCCCACTCCCACTAACAAACCCACCCACCAACCCAATCTCCACCCCTACTCCCACTAACAAACCCACCCACCAACCCAATCCCCACCCCCAACTCCCGCCAACTATCCCTCACCAACCAACTCCCACCCCCACTCCCACCAACACCCCCTACCAACACAAACCCCACCCCCACTCCCACCAACACCCGCTACCAACACAAACCCCACCCCCACTCCCACCAACACCCCCTACCAACACAAACCCCACCCCCACTCCCACCAACACCCACTACCAACACAAACCCCACCCCAACTCCCACCAACAACACCCCCAACAAACCCAAACCCCCACCCAAACACCCTCCACACCCACCCGCCACACATCCACCACACACCCCCCAAAAAACGCATCCCACCCAGATTCACCTCTGTAGCCCTGCATCTCCCACGGCCAAACCACCTGAACCCGCACATCCCTGGACACTATGGGACAATTTAGCACGGCCAACCCACCCTAACCCGCACATCCCTGGGCACTATGGGACAATTTAGCACGGCCAACCCACCCTAACCCGCACATCCCTGGGCACTATGGGACAATTTAGCACGGCCAACCCACCCTAACCCGCACATCCCTGGGCACTACGGGACAATTTAGCACGGCCAACCCACCCTAACCTGCACATCCCTGGGCACTATGGGACAATTTAGCGCGGACAATCCACCCTAACCCGCACATCCCTGGGCACTATGGGACAATTTAGCACGGCCAATCCACCCTAACCCGCACATCTCTGGGCACTATGGGACAATTTAGCACGGCCAATCCACCCTAACCCGCACATCCCTGGGCACTATGGGGCAATTTAGCACGGCCAATCCACCCTAACCCGCACATCCCTGGGCACTATGGGGCAATTTAGCACGGCCAACCCACCCTAACACGCACATCCCTGGGCACTACGGGACAATTTAGCACGGCCAATCCACCCTAACCCACACATCCCTGGGCACTATGGGGCAATTTAGCACGGCCAACCCACCCTAACCCGCACATCCCTGGGCACTACGGGACAATTTAGCACGGCCAATCCACCCTAACCCGCACATCCCTGGGCACTATGGGACAATTTAGCACGGCCAACCCCCCCTAACCCGCACATCCCTGGGGACTACGGGACAATTTAGCACGGCCAACCCCCCCTAACCCGCACATCCCTGGGCACTACGGTACAATTTAGCACGGCCAACCCACCCTAACCCGCACATCCCTGGGCACTACGGGACAATTTAGCACGGCCAACCCACCCTAACCTGCACATCCCTGGGCACTATGGGACAATTTAGCACGGCCAATCCACCCTAACCCACACATCCCTGGGCACTACGGGACAATTTAGCACGGCCAACCCACCCTAACCCACATGTCTTCTCCCACAGGGAGAATTATGAGCAGCCTCAAGAAAATTGTAAGCCCAAATGAGAAAGCAGACAACACATTCCACTGCATCAGAGTGTTTGTAGTTACCTGTTGTAACTCTGCTGAAAGGTATGTGTCTTCCACACACTACAAATGTGGAATGTCATGTGGAAAAGGAGGCCTTTGGGCAGTTGGGGGGAGGGGTGGTGGGGAGAGCTGAGAGGTGGTGCCTGGGACATGGCAATCTGTCCTGATAGCCAGGTCATTTCGGAATCCCTTGTAGATGTTCTGGGGACGCTGGTGGGGGAGGGAATTTCCACAAAAATATATACTCTGGCGTCTCCTAGTGACAGCCAGGAATGTCCCTGATTATTTTGCAAAAGCCCCGCCAGGGTTTTTCACATTCTGGGCTGAGCTGTGTTCATGGCAGGCGGGGAGGAATGTTTGGAGAGGCACTTAGAAAAATTCACCAGTCTGTTTTCCCTCCCTACTCACACCGCCCGACACTCCCCTGGTGCCTCACAGCTGTGGTATTGAAGGTTCTGTGGGGGGGGAGGGATATGCAAAAAAACCCTGCAACTTTCCAGAACTAGAGAGAACGGGGGTTTCTGCAGCTCAATCTGGAGCAAGGTTGGAGCTGGTTCACATCACCGCGCACCCCCCTCACCAAAATCCACCCCCCCAATCCGCAAATCCAACCTCATGACCCTCACCCCCTCAGGTGAGCTCTGCACCCTCCCACCCACCCTCAAGCCCCAAAACCAACTGAATTGCTGGATCACCTCCTCTCGCAACGTCCCCTTCCCTCCCTCATCTCAATCCCCGCCCCCCCACCGACACAACAGCCCACCCCCCCAACCACCAACGCCGTCCCCAAGATACCACTCTTCATTTTAGCCAATTG